>NW_024412645.1:6345839-6360376 GCF_014898765.1 Herpailurus yagouaroundi | reverse complement strand
ATGTGATTAAGCTTTCATTATGATTCTTAGATACGATCAACATAATGATTTTTGATTTAAAATTAGAATAAAATCTCTTAATTATATGGAAAACCCAGGTTTGATTCCTATAGTGCTGAGTCCCTGTTTATAGTTATAAGATATTTGATCATATTAACCAATTGTTTTCTTTCCTAAGTATACAAATAACTTTTGTATTTTTGTATTTTGCTTTATGTATTTTCATATACTTCCATATGGGAGACAGTCCCCCTATTGTGTTACTTTGATCTCTATCTTAATTTTCAAGGTGACTGTATCATGCGTTAATATATGGCAAGAGTAGCTTCAATGGATACCGTGTTTTGTTGTTTTTTACATTTAATGAGCCTTATTGTTACAGCAGTATTAAGTTCACAGCAAAATATAATAGAAAGTACAGAGAGTGTCCATATGCCATACCATGCTCCCTTACACGCCTAGCCTCCCCTGTTGTCAACATCTTGCACGACAGTGGTCCATTTTGAGTAGTATATATTTTTCAGTTCCTTTGTTTAGTTTTGAGCGAGAGAGCATGAACATGTGTGAGCAGCAAAGGGGCAGAGAGAGAGGGGAGAAAGAATCCTGTGCTGTCAGCACCGATACTGATGCAGGACTTGATCCCATGAACTGTGAGGTCATGACCTGAGCTCAGATCCAGACTTGGACGCTGAACCAACTGAACCACCCAGGCACCCTGACAACAGTGGTGCATTTGATATGGACACTAACTCATCATTTTCAGGCAAAGTCTCTAATTTGCATTAGTGCTCAGCCTTGGTATTATACATTCTATGACTTATAACAAACATGTAATGATGTGAATCCACCTTTGTGGTATCGTGTGAAAGAGTTTCACTGCCTTAAAAGTCCTCTGTGCTGTGTCCCTTTATTCCTACATTCACCCCAACCCTTACCTCCATAGTCTTGCTCTCTCCAGAGTGTCATATGGTTAGAATTATACCGTGGATATCTTTGAATGTTTAGAAAATTAAATTCCCCCGTAATTGAATGTAGGCATTCAAGATATTCTTTGCACTTGGTTTTGTTTTGTTGCTCATCAGTAGAGGATCTGATGATATATGCCTTCCATGAAAAAAAAGCATGATTTCTCTAGATGTGTGTCACCTAATGGGGAGGGTTGAGAAAAATGACATCATCAACCACTACATAGCACTCACATTGGGATCATCCTCCTCTGTGATGTATAAAGATATACTCTTTAGCAATGGAAGGAGACAGTCTCAAGAGGTTAGAACTTTATCAAACTGGAATGCCAAATCCTTCTTCCTTAACTTGCCATTGGAAATAAGGCCAGGGAGAGTCTGTTTGCTATGGTTTGGCCATGCTGCAAAGTACAATAGCTATAGAGCACACTTTGTGAGGGGGTGTTTCATCCTAAAACTGAACACTCTGTACTGAAGGACTGGGGAAGTTCTGCCGTGTTACAGCAAAAATAAACATACTCTCTTTTAACTCCTCTAGTAGTGGAAGTCCAGAAAAATCATGCTAGTTTCAGTTTGACATTGTCAGCTTAGGATAATCATTCTCCTAACGATACCATTTTCCTCCTGCATCATAGAGTCGGTCAGTGATGGTCATTGGAAACATCAGTTCACCTGTAGGTGTCAAATTCCGATAAAACCTATTCTTGCTTTTGGTCAATATAGAGGAGAAAGTAAGATTTCTTAATGATTTAAGCCTACCAATGGTATAATTACCATTCAGTGTAGTGTGGTTTCCAGGTGTGGTCCCAAAGGAATACTTTTGAACAAATCATTAGCTGTACACTTGTAATTTCCTATATTTTTCGATTGTTGATTTAACGTGTATTTTGCTTTCTTCTTTAGGAGCAGATAAGAATGCTGAAGAAGACTCTATAACCAGGTAGGATTTTTATGGATTTGTAAAAATGACATTTGTTGGGGCACCTGGGTGGCTCATTCGGTTAAGGGTGTGACTCTTGATTTCAACTCAGGTTTGTGAGTTCAAGCCCCACGTCGGGTTTTGTGCTGACAGCCTCCTTGGGGTATCTTTCCCTCTTTCTGTGTGCACTCACTCTCAAAGTATAAAGGAAGGAAATGAAATGAAACAGCAAATGAAAGGAAAGGGAATGAAATGAATGAACTGAAAATTATGTGTTTCCTAAGGGAACGCACAGAACAAAAGCAGTTGTTGAGTGTTCTACCCTGGACCAGACACTATATCCTATGCATAACATCTGTTAAGTTTTATAGTCATTGCCTAGCTTTGCAAAATAGCTGTGTTATTGTAGCATACTTTTTATTACTTTGGCAACTGTGGTTCAGGGCAGTTGATTACTTGCCCCATGATTCCATAGTTAATGAGTAGCTGAGTGGTTTGCCCATCAGTCTGTGTAGCTTCCACATCCATTCTCTGGTTCCTCAGCAGCACTGAGATGAAGACACAGATCCTAGGGCAGATCAACTCAGAATGTCAAAGGTAATGATGTCGGAACTCTAATTTAAGGTTTTCTTAAGAAACCAGGATAGTCCAAGCATTTGCCCTTATATGTTTGACCACTAGTGCTAACAAAAGTACTTAGTGCAGTGGTAACTAGTCCCTTGTTTTTACCATCAGAGATTTTAGGGTGGATGTCAGCTATGGCCATGGTGTCACAGCTTTTACATAATAAGCAAGATCTCAGGCAGCTCCTTAGATGTGGTGATATCTCCTCTTCTTGAGACGATTGAGTTTTCCGTAAGGGAAGGATATCTAGTTGTAGAGCATGTTACGTTCATTAAATTCAGCCTTTATTTGGAGGATATTACTCTATGATTCTCTGTTGCCTAAGTTCCCAGTCTGGTTTCCCTTCGGGCCAGTACCCTTGACTTGTTCTAGGAAGCTTTTTCTTTTTTTGGAGATTTTTCTTCCCATGACTTTTCTGTACTGTGTTTTGCCTTTTTACTTTCTTCTCTGGTTTTCTTGGTATTTCTTTTTTTCCATTAATTATTCCACTTCTGCCAGCTAGGGACTTTCCATTTTTCCAGAGGCCAAATCAAAAGCACTTAGAATCTCAAGATGTAGGGAACCTCAGAGATTAATTCATCAAAATACCGTCTGGTACTTCAACCTATGTTTAACCTCCTTGCCCAATGGTTGTTTCCATGGAGAATTTGAAACTCAAAGAGATTGAAGTGACCTATTTGGATATGATAAGTGACAGAAATGAGATTTAAATTCGGGTTCTTTTCTTTCTTTCCTTCTTCCCTTCTTCCTTCCTTTCTTTCTTTCTTTCTTTCTTTCTTTCTTTCTTTCTTTCTTTCTTTCTTTCATTTTTTGTCTTCACCTTGCAGGCAAATGTTTTAATAATAGAAAGCTGGGAAGCGGGTCTAATGAATACAATGAAGGAGGGTAAGAATCAAATTAGCAGAGGAGACCAGGTTTCAAGAAGAACAACACTGAGCTGGATAGGAATAAGAGTTTTAGAAAAGATGTCAGAATATGGGGTTTATGTCAAGTGAGATAAAGGTGAATGACAGGAATGAAGGACCCAGGATCAGGGGAGTTGTTTAGAAAGGCATATTCAAATAGAGAGTTCAAGAGGGTCCTGACCAGGTTTCTGCTTTTGTGTCTGTTGGTTTCATTGAAGGTGCGAGCATACTTCAGATTTTCTGTTGAGAGAGACTGAAAATCATTTGAGCTGCTGGGAAGAGTCTGTTTACAGCAAAGAGAAATATGATATCCTCTCCTTCCACCCCCACTTAGGGAGGATGGCTTAGATCCTCTCAAGGAATTGGGGGTGGGGGTGGAGATTCTGAACTACAGAGATGTATGGCCCAAGGCAAGCTGTCTCCTCACTCCACCTCTATTCCTAAATCTGTGATGCCCTTCCCATGTACCTGTAGGGCTGGGCAAGGGTAGGACTGACTTGTCAAATCAGTAAGGGAGTTTCGTCTGGATAGGTGATAACATGCCTATGTTGAGGTGACTGTGTGGATGACGGAGACTCCCAATTAGCTTGTTTTCCAGGAGCAGGACATGGCTCCTACCCTCGGTCATTTGAGCCCATCCTTGTTGAAGGAGTCTGTGCCTTCATAGGCTAAAGATTGAAAGGTTGGAGAATGCCACTGAACTGTGCCGAAGAGTGATGTAGGAGTGGGAGCTCATAGGGAAGAAAATATTCAGGCAGCGAATAGAGAAGCAGAGGCACAACTACCAGGACCATTTTGATCACAGTCTCTCTCCTTGGGTAGCTGATTGCCCCTGAAGGCTTGGAAGGTCTTGCTAGTTCTTATGGACCTTAATAAGGCAAGACCAGTGTAGGAACAAAGTTGGCCTTGGGAACTTTTAATCTTTTAATCTCCAGTTAGTACTTCCACTCATAACATAGAAACCTTCACTTTGGTATATTTACTTAAACGGAGGTCTACCTGACACAATGTAATAGGTGATGCAACAACTCTGGGTGTTCCTCCATGCTCGCTTTAATGTAGCTCCCATCTGTTAATGTATAATGCTATTACGATATCACTGACTAGATTCTCTATGGTGTACCTTTGAGCCTTGTGATTGATTCATTCTATGACTGGAACCCTGAACTTCCCTCTCCCCTTCACCCATTTTGTCCATCCCCCCACCCCCCCTCCCTCCTGGAGACAGTCAATTATCTGCGTTTATGGGTCTGTTTCTGCTTTTTCTCTGTTTGTTCATTTGTTCCCTTTTTTAGATTCTACATAGAAGTGAAATCATACAGGATTTGTGTTTCTCTGACTTATTTCACTTAGCCTCGTACCGTCTAGATATATCCATGATATTGCAGATGGCAAGATCTCATTCTGGTTTATAGCTGCTTAATATTCCATTGTGTGTGTGTGTGTGTGTGTGTGTGCGTGCGTGCGCGGTCTGTTCATGTATTGGTGGACACTTGGGTTGCTTCCATATCTTGTCTATTGTCAATAATGCTATAATAAGGATAGGGGTGCATATATCTTTTCAAATTAGTATTTCCATTTCCCTTGGGTAAATAAATACCCAGTAGTGGAATTCCTGGATCCTATGGTATTTGTATTTTATTATTTGTTGAGGCCCCTCCATACTGGCTTTCGCTGTGGCGATACCAATTTACATCCCATGACCAGTGCACAAGGGTTGTTTTTCTCCACACCCTGAGCAACCCTTGTTGTTTCCTGTGTGTTGAAACTGAGCCATTCTGACAGATGTGAGGTGAGAAGTCATTGTGGTACCTTTTATACATTTAATTTTCAACCATTTCAGAGAATTCCCTGCCTGTCACACTTGGTTATGGAAACTCAGACTGGGTCTTTCCTGGAGATTTCACAGCTTAGGAGAGGTGGAGGCAAAATAGCGAACTGAAAGCTGTTTTAAAACAGGGTCCAGGGGCGCCTGGGGGGCGCAGTCGGTTAAGCGTCCAACTTCAGCCAGGTCACGATCTCGCGGTCCGTGAGTTCGAGCCCCGCGTCGGGCTCTGGGCTGATGGCTCAGAGCCTGGAGCCTGTTTCCCATTCTGTGTCTCCCTCTCTCTCTGCCCCTCGCCCGTTCATGCTCTGTCTCTCTCTGTCCCAAAAATAAATAAACGTTGAAAAAAAAAATTAAAAACAAAACAAAACAAAACAAAACATGGTCCAAATTTTGAAAGACTTGTACTCTGGAAACCGTAAAACACTGATCAAAGAAATGGAAGGTGACGGAAAGAGAAAGACTTCCGATGCTCATAGATGGGAAGAATACGTATTTTTAAAGTGTCTACACTACCCAAAGGAATCTATAGATGTAATGCAATCCCTGTCAACATACCAACAGCATTTGTCACAGAGCTATACAAACAATCCTAACCATTGTATAGAACGACAAAAGACCTTGAATGGCCAAAGCAATATTGCAAAAGAGGAAAACTGGAGGGATCACAATCTCAGATTTCAAGTTTTATTCCAAAGCTGTAGTAATCCCAACAGCATGGTGGGTACTGGTGTGAAAAATAGCCACATAGCTCAATGGAATAGAACCGAAAACCCAGAAATAAATCCACAACTGTATGGGCAGTTAATCTTCCACAAACAGGAAAGACTATCCAGTGGGGAAAAGGCAGTCTCTTCACCAAATGGTTTTGGGAAAACTGGACAAGCCACATGCCAAAGAATGAACCTGGACCAATTTCTTTACCATAGACAGAAGTAAAATCAAAATGAATTAAAGACCTAAGTGTGAGACCTGAAACCATAAAAAAAAATCCTTGAAGAGAGCACAGGCCGTCATTTCTCTGTCTTTGGCTGTAGCAACATTTTACTAGTTATGTCTCCTGAGCCAAGGGAAATGAAGCAAGAATAAACTATGGGGACTACATCAAACTACAAAGCTTTTGCACAGTGAAGGAAACCATCAAAACTAAAAGGCAACCTCTGGAATGGGAGAACATATTTGCAAATGTTTTGCAAATCCTGTAAAGGGTTAGTATCCACAATGTATAAAAAATGGATACAAGTCAGCATCCCTCCCCCTCCATAAAAGCCCAGTTTAAAAATGAGCAGAAGACATAACCAGACATTTTTCCACAGACAACATACAGATGGTCAACAGACACATGAAAAGATGCTCCCCCAAACTACAACGAGATACCACATCACACCTGTCAGAATGGCTCAACTCCCAGACACAAGAAGCAAGTGTTTGCGAGGATGTGGAGACAGAGGAAACCTCTTGCACTGTTGGTGGAAATGCAAATGGGTGCGGCCCCTGTGGAAAACATTATGGAGGTTCCTCAAAAAATTAAAAACAGAACTCTCCTATGATCCAGTAATTGCACTCCTGGATACTACCCAAAAGAATACAAAAACACGAATTCCATGGGACACACGCACCCCTGTGTTTATTGCAGCATTATTTCCAATAGCCAGCACAAGTGTCCATTGACAAACGAGTAAACGAAGAAGAAGTCCTATATGTATGTATGTGTGTGGATATGTATATGCATAGACACACACACACACACACACACACACATACTGGAATATTACTCAACCATAAAACAATGAAATCTTGCCATTTGCAATAACCTTGATGGTGCCCGAAAGTAGTATGGTAAGCAAAGTCAGGGAAAGACAAATACCATAAGATTTTACTCACGTAGTATTTACGAAACAAATGAGCAAAGGAAGAAAAAAAAGGGAGAGACAAACCAAGAAACAGGCTCTTAACTGCAGAGAACAGATGGTTCCCAGAGCGGAGGTGAGTGGTGGGAGGGGGTGAAAGAGGTGATGGGGATGAAGGAGTGCCCTTGTCATGATGAGCACGGGGTGAGTATGGAGTTGGTGAATCATTGTATTGTACAACTTAAACTAATAGAACACTGGATGTTAATATTACTGGAATTAAAATAAAACTTAATGGAAAAAACAGAGGCCAACTTTTAATTATGCCAACAAACTTCGTTGAATAAACAGAGAGCTGACCTTTCCCTTAATTTTTAAAATTTTGTTTTTAAAAAAATGAACATGGTTTTGTTGTATATTTTTGCTCTAGAGGCTTTCCGACAAACCTGGTCCTGATGATTCATGGCCTACATCAGCTAGCCAAGACTTCAATTTGGTACCAAGGTAAAGTGCCCTCCGGTGAAACTCACTTTCCCACTCTGAATTTAGTTTTCTCCCATATTTACTCTTAAAATTTAACAGTAGCCTGTGTCTCATCATTTTATGTGTGTAATGGAAAGTTAGCAAGAAGAAACTGGACAGCAACATGCAGAATAATGAAACTAGAGAACTTTCTTACACCATTCACAAAAATAAACTGAACATGGATAAAGGACCTGAATGTGAGACAGGAAACCATCAAAACCCTAGAGGAGAAAGCAGGAAAAAACCCGCTCTGAACTCAGCTGCAGCAATTTCTTACTTGACACATCTCCAAAGGCAAGGGAATTAAAAGCACAAATGAACTATTGGGACCTCATCAAGATGAAAAGCTTCTGCACTGCAAAGGAATCAATCAACAAAACTAAAAACAACCAATGGAATGGAAAAGATATTTGCAAATGACATATCACACAAGTGGCTAGTTTCCAAAATCTATAAAGAACTCACCAATCTCCACACCCAAAAAACACATCCTCCCGTGAAGAAATGGGCAGAAGACATGAATAGACACTTTTTCAAAGAAGAAATCCAGATGGCCAACAGGCACATGACAAGATACTCAATGTCACTCCTCATTAGGGAAATACAAATCAAAACCACACTGAGATACCACCTCACGACAGTCAGAGTGGCTAAAGTGAACACATCCAGAGACTATAGATGCTGGAGAGGATGCGGGGAAATGGGAATCCTCTTGCACTGTAGGTGGGAATGCAAACTGGTGCAGCCACTCTGGAAAACAGTGTGGAGGTTCCTCACAAACTTAAAGATAGATCTACCCTATGACCCAGGAGTAACACTGCTAGGAACTTACCCAAGGGATACAGGAGTGCTGATGCATAGGGGCACTTGTACCCCAATGTTTATAGCAGCACTTTCAACAATAGCCAAATTATGGAAAGAGCCTAAATGTCCATCAACTGATGAATGGATAAAGAAACTGTGGTTTATATACACAATGGAATACTACTTGGCAATGAGGAAGAATGAAATATGACCTTTTGTAGCAACGTGGATGGAACTGGAGAGTGTTAGGCTAAGTGAAATAAGTTATCCAGAGAAAGACAGATACCATATGTTTTACTCTTATGTGGATCCTGAGAAACTTAACAGAAGACTATGGGGGAGGGGAAGGAAAAAAAAGTTAGAGAGGGAGGGAGTCAAACCATAAGAGACTCTTTAAAACTGAGAATAAACTGAGAGTTGATGGAGGGTGGGAGGGAGGCGAAAGTGGGTGATGGGCTTTGAGGAGGGCACCTTTTGGGATGAGCACTGGGTGTTGTATGGAAACCAATTTGACAATAAAGTTCATATTAAAAAAAAAAAGACTCCACCAAACAACTGCTAGAACTGTTACATGAATTCCGCAAAGTCACAGGATATGAAACCAATGTACAGAAATCAATTGCATTCTGTACACCAATCATGAAGCAGAAGGAAGAGAAATTAAGGAATCTATCCCATTAACAATTGCATCCCAAACCATAAGATACATAGGAATAAACGTATCCAAGGAGGTAAACGATCTGTATGCTAAAAAGTATCGAGAGCTTATGAAGAAATTGAAGAAGACACAAAGAATTGGAATGACATTCCACGCTCATGGATTGGAAGAAAAAATACCGTTCAAACATTTATACTCCCCAAAGCAATCTCCAGCCTCAACGCAATCCCTATCAAATAACATCAGCCTTCTTCACAGAGCTAGAACAAACAATTCTAAAATATGTATGGAACAGGAGAAGACCCCGAATAGTTCAAGTGATGTTGAAAAAGAAAACCAAACATGGAAGCATCACAATTCCAGACCTCAAGATATGTTACAAAGCTATAATCACTAAGAGAGTATGGTACTGGCACAAACACAGATACATACATCAATGGAACAGAATCGAGAACCCAGGAATGGACTCACAAGTGTACAGCCAAGTCATTTTTGACAAAAGAGGAAAGAATAGCCAACAGAAAAAGACAGTCTCTTCAACAAATGGTATTGGGAAAACAGGATAATGACATGCAGAAGAATGAAATGGGACCACTTACCTACACTATACACAAAAAATGAACTCAAAATGGATGAAAGACCTACATGTGAGACAGAAAACCATCGCAATCCCAGAGGAGAAAACAAGCAACAACCTCTTTGACCTCAGCCACAGCAACGTCTTAGTAGACATGTTTCCGGAGAGAAAGGAAACAAAAGCAAAAAACAAAAACAAAACAAACAAACAAAAACAAAACTCTTGGGACCTTATCAAGATAAAAAAGCTGCTGCACGGCAACGGAAACGATCAACAAAACTGATGGAATCAGAGAAGGTATTTGCAAATGACATATCAGATAAAGGATTGGTTTCTAAAATCTGTAAAGAACTACCAAACTCAACACCCCAAAACCAAAGAATTCAGGGAAGAAATGGTCAAAAGACATGAACAGACGTTTTTCCCAAGAAGACAACCAGATGGCTAACAGACACGTGAAAAGAGGCTCAACTTTACTCATCATCAGGGAAATACAAATCAAAAGCAGAATGAGGTACCACCTCACACCTGTCAGCATGGCTCAAATTAGCAACGCAGGTAGCAATAGATGTTGGCGAGGATGCGGAGAAGGGGGAACACTTTTGCACTGTTGGTGGGAATGCAAACTAGTGCAGCCACTTTGGAAAATAGTATGGAGGTCTGCAAAAAAATTAAAAATAGAGCTACCCTACGTCCTAGCAATTGCATGACTAGATATTTATCCAAAGGATACAGGAGTGCTGATTCAAAGGGGCACATGCACCCCAGTGTGTATAGTGGCACTATCAATAATAGCCAAATTATGGAAGGAGCCAAAGTGTCCAGTGACTGATGAATGGATAGAGAAGATACAGAATAGAATATTATTGCATGAGCCAAAAAAATTGAAATCTTGCCTTTTGCAAATATTATTCCATGATCCAAAAGAATGAAATCTTGCCTTTTGCAACAACGTGGATGCAACTAGAATGTGTTATGGTAAGCAAATTAAGTCAGTCAGAGAAAGACAAGTATCATGTGATTTCACTCATATGTGGAATCTAACAAAATAGATGAACATAGGAGAATGGAAGGAAAAATAAGATAAAAACAGAGATGAAGACAGTCCATAAGTGACTTGATTAACTCTTCACACACTGAGGACTATTGGAAGGGTGTTGGGTAGAGGGATGTACTAAATAGGTGATGAGCATTAGGGAGGGCACTTGGTGCGGATGACCACTGGGCGTTATATGGAAGTGATAAATCACTAAATTCTATTACTGAAACCATTATTACACTATGTTAACCAACTTGGTTTAACAACAAAAAACAAACAAAAAAACTTTAAAAAGATGGTCACAGACAGAGCACATTCAAAGCCCAGAGTGAGAACACATCTATTCTATTAAAAGACCCTACTATTATATTAAAAGAACAAAACAAGGCTTCGCACATCCTTCCTTTGTCTTTCTGATTTCACACCTCCCACTCTAAGTCTACAAAGCAGCAGGTATAAGCCAGCTGTTCCCAGGAACTCTCTCCCGTTGATTCCTACCTAAGTGCAGTTCCCTATCTGATGACTATTCATCATCGGTTCCACAGTCAGACACGCTCTCCAACACCAAATCTTTGGAGACACAAGCATGAGCAAGCAGGTTGAGACAGGGGCCCAACCATTCCTGCAATGCCCACTGAGGCCATGCTGGCTCAGTCGGCATCACTTGCCCTTCCTCTGGGTCCTCAGACCTTCCCTGGGCTTGGCAGAGGCAGAGCCCTTCCACAAGGCATTGACCACAGTTGCAAACCTTCAAGCAAGAGAAAGGATCCCCCTTCATCTGGTACTTCTCCAGCTGCACCGGAACGTGATAGCTCTCCCTTGCGCAAGAAGGGGCCACCTGCACAACCTGACATTCCAACTGTTACAGACAGACATAGGGTTTGGCGGGTTCCACGAGCAGACCCTGTGCCCGGCTCAGAGCAGCTGCCCAGAAGAACCCTCTGTGAGGGTGGAAATGTTCTGGTTATAAACATGCGTCTGCAGGGCACCTGAAATGTGGCTAGTGTGGCTAATGGCTATGTGGCAAGTGGCCGCTGCCCTGGATAGCACAGCTTTAGGATGTACACATGAGGAAGACGTGACCTCCCAGTCCCGGAGGTTTCTGCAGAGGAGCTTGCTGGCCTCATCTGACCATTCATTTGTAGATTCTCCCTGGGCTCATGCATATGTGGCAGCCACTGCGTGAGGCCCTGGGGACACTTAGAGTGGAAGGTCAACACCCAGGTCTTAGGGGAATCCCAGCAGGGGCACATTATAAACAGAGTGAAGAGCATGACACCCCCACACTCATGCTGCATGTAATCCAGAGCAGCGGGGCAGAGGGGGAGCACCAGGAGCCCACCCTTCTCGTTCTGATCTGGACTAGTGCCTGGGCAGACAGCTAGCATAGTGTGGGGCCCAACAGGCCTGGGTGAACTGAGGAGGGACCTTTCCACCCCTAAACCAGTTCCCAGCCCAAGGCTGTGAACAGCAGGCGTTTATTGGGGCCAAACATGGGCTGCCTAGGGCTGAGCCCCTGGGGGACGAGCAGTGACGGAGAGGCTGTCGGTGCCCTTGCAGTGACCATCCAGAGCTGTGGCTCCTGTGCCCATGAGTGGAAGGAAGGTCAGAGACAGTATTTGGACCTGTCCGTTCCCATACCTTTCAGACAAACTCTCACACTGATGTCCTTGGGCCAGGAAAGAGCACAGCAAGGACTACCTCCATTCTGGGATCAGCCCCCACCACTTTGCTGAGCTCCCTGTGCACTGGAGCCTGTGCCCTTCTCACCTCCTCTGCAACTAGAATGTTCTATAGCTGCCCTGGTCACATGGGATGAGATCCCTTTTGTATGAATGTGTTTCCAGCCAGACAACCCTTGGCCAACAGTGTGTATACAAGGACTGGCTGTCAGGTGATGGCCGGAAGCAGGTGAAAAGTGAAAACTGGTCCCTGCTGGCCCAGGTGGATCGGGTCTGGGAACGTACTTGTGTCTGGCCTGACCCTGGTTCCATCCCTGCTGACACGTCCCAGGTGGGCGAACAGGAGCCCTGACTCCATTGTCTGCTCCTCCCCAGTGTCCACCAATGAAAGAGTCTGGTAGATGGAGAAGAGGCTGGCACAGGAAGGACGCCCCTCTCCCCAGGCTTTTAGGAAGATGTCCGTACGGTGCTCTCACCCGGCATGCTGGCTTGTCCTGCCTCGTCCCACCCAGAAGGAGCCCAAATGTCATCCTTGGTGAGGATAAGGCTGGGCCCAGGTGCTGATGCTACAATGATTCAAATAATCCTGCCACCGTGGTGTCCCCTCCCACCCTCACATAGCCTGGATGTCCTTCGTGTCTTCCCTCTGCAACCCCTCAATATTTCCCGCTTAAGATCTAGTCCAAGACCCTGGATCGTGCTCTCACCCTTTCAAGCTGAAGTATTTGAAGGAGCAAGGACCCTTAGAGCCTGGCTGCTGGTTTCATTCCTGCTTGTAACCACACACAGCAGGCATTATCTTCCACACCCCTGGGATACTAAGATCTTGAGATAAAGGATTTCTAGAAGCTGGAGGATCCTCTTCTCAGATACCCTCCAGAACTGGGTGTGGCATACGCCTGCACCAGGGGCCACCTGCCCCAGCCCTCCAGCTAAGAGGGGGAGGATTCCTTCTCAGGCTCCTTGAATCTCTTTTTGGGAAAGGATAGGAGGGGCAGGAAGGCAGTAACCCTGGGGCAATTATCCCTTTACTGCTGAAGTATGATGGAGCAAGGACTCTGGGATCACTCTAGTCTCAGCTCTGGCGGGTGCCTCACACAAGGAGGATCAGGAGCAAGGACTGAAATTATTACTGATGACAAACTCAGCCTAGAAATTCAGGGTCTGCCTCAGAAAGTAGAGGCGTGAGAGAAAGCACTAGGAATTGGGGGTTAAAAGGCCTCGTCTCCCCGTCCAGCCCCTATCCCCACAGCCTGTGCCAACCCCTCCATAATTCATCACTTCCATAATCTTCCTGTCCTCAGAGGCCAATTAGATACCATTAGGGCTCCTTCTCCTTCATCAGGATCGGTCCAAGTGCCCTGAAGGCAATGAAACAGCCTCCTCAGAGTTGGTCTACCTTGAACTGAAGTCATGATTCACAGAATCATATGGATTCTGAAAACATATTTCCCTTTCAGAATCCTGTGAATGTTTTCCTGGCTAGTAATAGGATTTTTTTTTTCAGCCTATACAAGCTATGTTTGGTGTATAATATACTAACTATATTTAAATTGTCCATATTTATATACTTTGACATACAGACACACATCATGAAGCTCGGTGATGGGATTTTTCTTATGAATGGCAAAGTTCACACCAGCAACTGTGCTCTTTAGGGAAGTATTAATCTAGAGGAACATAAACTTCTCACACAGAGACCACATACAAGCACATACCTGCTCACTTCACACACTTGTCAGTTCACAAAGAGATTCACCCAGTCTCCATGCACACAAACTCACTACCCGAATGCCACACGAGTGCTTGTAAACACATGAACATGGTTTTTACCCTTCGACAATCCGCTTTGTCACTACATCTGTGACCCTCATTTCAATGGAAACCCCAAATCAGAAGCACTCCCCTGACTAAAGACAGCAAATGATTGATTCCTGAATGCCTACCATTCTCCATGGTTCCAGAGACCACAGGAAACTATAGAAAATAGCATAAGGGTAAGAAGGTGAGGCACACTGATTGCACCACTCTTTAGATCTTGGTGATATTAGGATCCAATAGGGAACACAGTGGTTGAGTCAAAGGCCACCAAAGCAAATGAATAGGATGGCTGTCAGTGAAAGGAACAATCCAAATGACAGCCCTGCCTTAGTTTAAAGCTAGG
>NW_024412645.1:6291183-6310839 GCF_014898765.1 Herpailurus yagouaroundi | reverse complement strand
GACAGGAGGATTTCTGGAATCAGAGTCCGGATGGAATAATTCTTGTTTTAAAATTGTGTGATCTTGGTAGCTGAAAGGCAGAAGACAGTCATGTGATTGCAGAGGCCCCCATCCCCGTCTCTGGGGTAGGAGAGCACCAAGACGGGCTCGGTCAGGGCAGTCACAGACTCCCAGGGGGGCCCTCCAGCAGAGCGATCCCAGCCCTCCTCATTCCAGCCCAGTGCCCAGCCCACCACACAGGGCTGCTCAGCCCTGGAAACAGGGTGCTGCTGGGGAAGCTGATGATGGGATGCTGGGGAGATTGTATAGACATTGGAGATGCTAGGCCCTCCTGGGCCTGGATGGGACTGGGTCCTTCAGGATGGAAATCATCCAAAGAGGGAGCAGGGAAGAGTCACACAGGAGACTTAAGCACCGGAAATAAATACAAAAGAGCCAGAATTAGGAAGTAAATTATATGCAGATGGCTAGTGTCTGAATCCTAATCCTTAGGATCTGTGAAACAGACTTCTGCATGCACAAGGGCAGTGACAGTGATGGGGTGGCCGTGGGAAAGAGAGGATGAGGTCAGGGGAGGTGAGAACTCAGGCTGCTGCTTCTGGGATTACATCCCTGACCCCAGATGGCAACTGTGGCCTCACACTACAATCCCCCTGGGGCCCTCTTCCCACCTTTCTCCAATGTGATGAGGAGCAGGTCCAGGGACTCCAGGCCCTTCCTAGTCCTCAGATTCCATACCTGGGACCAGGAAGCAGCACCTGAGCCACCCCGTCCCTCCAAGAGGCAGTCACTGTCCCTAGGACTTTGTGTGCAATACACTGCCCGCCTCCCAAGTTCCCTCCCCCAATGACCACCTGGACTCCTCCCTGCCTCCAGATTCCTATTCATTTCCCGTCTCCTGGCCAGCCTCCACCTTTGTATTTTTCTCCAATATGGGGACAGTGGAACCCAAGTGTGCATGCGATGGGTATACTGCCACCTTCCCTAACCAATCATTCCATCATTTTATCAATTCAGCCAAATCCAGGGGCACCTTCATGGTTGTGCTGGGCCGTTGGAGAAGGCAATCAATTCCCCATACCGTGTGGCTGGCCGTTCCTTCTCTGACCTTAGGAGCCTGGGGGACACTGGATGTTCACACAACCCTTTCCTCCGCATAGGTCCCAGCCCCTTAGGAACAGTGACCATGACATTAGAGGTAACATAACTTGCCCAAAGTCCCCCAGTCTATAGGTGAAGCGAGGGGAAAACATCAACAGGTGCAGCCAAAGAAACACCTGTGCCTGCCAGCCTCTGCCCTGAGCACTGGAAGGAGTGGAGGAAGACACAGGAAGGCGCAAGGAAGATCCCATGGGGACTATAACCGTGGTGAGAAGCAGGCCCATTGTTGTGTGGCTGGAGGAGTAGGATCTGACAGGGGCAGGAACCCCAGCCCCACTGCCAAGAGCCTCTTTCCTGGGGCTGTTCACTCCCAGGAGACAGCTCGGCGGGGCCTGGAGACCCAGTGTGTGCGAGGGCCCAGCTGCATTCACACAGGCCTCTAGAAATCCTGCCAACCAGGGAGTGTATCAGCGGGTGGGGGCGGGGGGAGCTGCACAGAGGTCCCTTCCACGTGGAGGCAAGTACAGGATTTATTCGGCTCCAGGGACCCAGGATTTGGGTGAGGAGAGGAGAGAACTTGCTCCAGGGAGCACCTCCCACCTCACTTCTTCAGACGGTCCCAGGAGCACTTGCAGGAGCTGGAGAGGAAACATTCTCTGTGATGCCCACCCAGGGAGCACCCTTTCACCCAGGGGCAAAGCTGAAGGTAGCCCATACAGGTGCTGCTCCGTGACCTGAAGGTGCAGAGGGAGAGGGTCCCCGGGTCCCCAGCACCCAGCTCACATGGAAGCACTTTGTCTCCGTTTCAAGTGTGCATGCCAGAATATGCCTCATCAGACCACCTCTGTCACAGATCACACCAAATCCGACCCAGTAAACTGCCCCTGCTCAAGTCCCAAGACGTGGGAACCTACCGTAACCAAGGCTTTGATGCTTGGCAGAGGCAGAGCAGAAGAGAGCAGGTCTTAGTGGAAAGAGAGACTTTAAATAACAAAGCAAGAAAAGATTGCGAACAGCACACCCTAAGCCAACAGACAGAACAGCTCTTATTCCTACAGCATTAAAATATGAGAAGGACGCACATTTCCTTTTCTCTCTGATTTCATACCCACCTCCCTCAGTCTCCAAAGCTGCAGGTAGAACCTGACAGCTCCCAGAAACCATTTCCTGATACACCTCAGGGCTGTTCCCTACCTAGGGCTTCTTCATCCTTGCTGCTCGAATCGTATCTTCAGTGGACAATCCAATCTTTACAGACACAAGCATGAGCAAGCAGGGTACTAGACACAGGGTCTCCCCTGTTCCTGCTGCTCCAGCTGAGGCCATGCTGGCCCACCCGGCATCAGCTGTCCTTCCTCTGGGTCCTCAGACCTTCCCTGGGCTCGGTGGAGTCAGAGTCCTTCAACGAGACATTGACCACACTTGCAAACCTTCAAATGGGAGAAAGGATCCACCTTCACCTGACACTTCCCCAGCTGCACTGGATCGTGATAGCTCTCACCTGGGCACGAACCAACCTGACCTTCCCACTGTGACGGACGCATGTTGGGTTAGGTGGGTTCCATGAGCACACCCTGGGCCAGGCTCAGAGCAGCTGCCCAGGAGAGCCGTCTGTCGGGATGGAAATGCTCTGTGTTGTAAACATGCACCTGCTGGGTACCTGAACTGTGGCTAGTGTGATGAGGGATGGAATGTTTAACTTCATTTACTTTAATTAATGTAAACATGAGCCGGCACATCTGGCTAGTGGCTTCCCCCCCTGGATAGTGCAGCTGTCGGATCCAAAGATGCAGAAGACGTGACATGCCTGCCCTGGGGGTGCCTGCAGAGGATTTGCTGGCCTGACACGATCTTTCATTAGTAGGTTCTCAGGGCTCATACACATGTGCCAGGCACTCCATGGGTCCCTGGGGACGCTCAGAGAGGATGGCCACCACCCAAGCCCTAGAGGAATCCCAGCAGGGGCCCACTTGTAAGCAGAGTGAAGAGCATGACCCCCCACACTTGTGCTGGGTGTAATCAGAACAGCAGGGTAGGGGGGCACCTCACTGTCCTCAGGAAACCACCCCTCTCTCTCTTGGATATGGACTAGAGCCGGGGCAGATGCCCAACTTAGTGTGGGGCCCAACAGGTTGGGACAAGCTGAGGAGGGACCTTTCCACTCCTGAACTAGATCCCAGCCCAGAGGTTTTACAAGAGGCTCTTCCCAGTGCTGAGCACTGTGTGAGACAAGAGTGAGGCAGATGCTGTCAGTGCCCTTGTAGTGACCACCCAGGGCTAGGGCTCCTGTGCCCACGAGTGGAAGGAAGGGTTAGAATGGATGGGGTTTAGAACCGAGAATTCCAATACCTGTCAAACAAACTCTCCAACTGATGTCCTCGGAGCCAGGGAAAGGTACAGCGAGGACTACCTTAACCCTGGGATCAGCCCCCACCACTTTGCTGAACTCCCTGTGCACTGGAGCCTGTGTCCCTCTCACCTCCTCTGCAACTAGAATGTTCTACAGCTGCCCTGGTCACGTGGGGTGAGATCCCTTGTGTATGAATGTGTTTCCAGCCAAACATCTCTTGGCCAACAGTGTGCAGACAAGGACTGGTTGTCAGGTGACCCCCAGAAGCAGGTGAAAAGTACAAACTGGTCCCCCCGGCCCCCAGTGGATCAGGCCTGGGAACCTCCTTGTGTCTGGCCTGGCTCTGGTTCCATCTCTGTGATGTGTCCTGGGTGGGAGAACAGGAGACCTGACTCCACTGTCTGCCCCTCCCCGGTGTCAATGAAGGAAAGAGTCTGGTAGATGGAGAAGAGGCTGGGACAGGAAGGAAGACCCTCTCCCGGGGCTTTTTGGACAATGTCCATGCGGTGCTCTCACCCGGCACCCCGGCTCGTCCTGCCTCATCCCTGCTCATAAGTGGTACCCAGGCAGGGGATGGATGAGAGACAGTCCATGGGGCTTAGGGCCGAGGGTCTCGTCGCAGTGCCTGGCTCCCCATCCACAGGCTGTGCTAGTCCCCGTAATCCATCACCCTCTCTGGCCTCCCTTTTCCCAGAGGCCAATTAGATACCATTAGGGCTCCTTCTCTTAAATTAGGATTGATCCGCCTGCCATGGGGTTAAGGAAACAGCCTGCTCTGAGGTGAGATCTATCATTAAATGAAGTGGTTATTGACCCAATAATGGTGATTCTGAAACAGTTTTGTCCACTTAGAATGCTGGGAACCCTTCCTAGCTGGCAATGGGATTCCCCCCCCCCCCAAGCTTATTAGCATACAAAGAACCGTACAAACTCAAAGTGCAGAGTTTGATCATGTTTGAAGTACATATAATTGCAGGAAGCAATGGTGATGGGAATTTTCACTTAGAAGCTGACGTTGTCAACTGTGTTTTTGGAGGGGACACCAGTCTAGGGAGACACACACACACACACACACACACTCAGAGCCACACCACCTAGATTCACACAGGGAAGAGCCCACCACCATACACACAAACCCTCAGCACCCAAAGGGAGCAAAAGCCCTTGTGAAGAAATGGCCACGGTTCTTTCCCTATAGGGTCAGCCTCATTCCCCACATCCCCAGCCCCCGTTCCCAGCAGGCACCCAGAATCGGGGTGGCACTCCCAATGAAAGCCAGCAGGAAAGCCCCGCGTCTCTCACCACCTAGATCTTTCCCCAGCAAGTGTGGGACTCCACAGAACTTACTATTTTCACTTAATCCCGAGACCACCTGCAATGACAGAAAGGCATGAGGATCAGATCGCTCCCATGTGTCCTCTGGGTGACTTTAGAGACCTAGCCGGGAGACCATCCAGTAGAAGCCCCAACGGCCAGAGTAGAGAACGTTGCTGAAAATTCCTGGATCACGTCCTCTCAAGTCCGTGTCGGTTGCCAATCATGAAATTCTTAATCCGATGAGGGGGGATTTCTGCTAAGGAAAGCCCTGTCCCCCCCCCCCCCCCCCCCCCCCCCCACAGTCTAGGAGCCGGTGCAACCCTTCGCAAACAGCCGCATGAACCAGATGTCACTGGTAGGACTCGACACCCATCCCCAACAAGGAACTGATAAATATCGTCTCTGATGAGCATGCCCACATTTTCACACATGAATTCAACTGAAAGAAAGAAACCTAGAAAGCAGGGTTTGTGTCTCAGACAAAGGCAGGTCAGCTCACCGTGGCATTGGACGGGGCCTTTGCCTCAGCCCTGTCCCAGGATGCTGCTCCGCCAGGCCCTCGGGGGGCAGCCAGGAGAACACAGGGTAACTATCACTCAATGGTGGTGCTGCTGTGCTCACGTAGGGGGTTCTGCTTGACATGACTTGGGCCCAGGCTACCTGGCAGCAACGGGTTAACAAGCAAGAACTGAGCTGTTCTGGGCCACCCGTCTTGGTGAAGGAAGGAGACAAAGGAGAGGGGCGGGAAGGGAGAGAGAGGCAGAGTCCGGGCTGATCACAAAGCGCATATTGAGTTCCTGTTTGTCACTGGAACCTCACACAACCGGACACTTCCAGGGCTTGTGGTGATCCTCTTATTAAATGCCCTAAAGTATCTCCCTGAGTCTTATCTGCTTTGGGCCGGAGGCTGAGGCGTGAGCCCAGCACTGACAGGTGTTGACCTACATTGTCCGAGGTGGCCTCACACTTCTCAGAAACTGTGGGCCGCCCGGGAGCACAGGGCTTGCTACGTGCATTTCACACTAATGGCCGTCCCAAAGTCAGCTGAATGCACTTGTGGCTGCGGGGGGGCTGCGTGACCGATGAGGCCACCTTGTAAGGCTGGCAGGATCTGGGACCTGGGTGGACTCTGGCGCTCCAGGCATGTTCCCAGATGCCGTAACTCCCTCGCCCCACGTGGAGTGCGCGTGAGGAGTGCAGGTCAGAGTTCAGAGCTGCAGCCACGTGCCTGGGGGCCGCATGGTAGCTCCTGAGCTTGGGCCCTTCATCTCTGCACCTCAGCCCCTCTCTCCGAGGGGCGGGGAGAGAAAGCCAACGCCAGCACAGCTGTGGCGAGGGGTGAACAAGACAATGTATGCAAAGCGTGCGGGGTGATGGGGTTCTTTCTGAGAAAAAGGACCCAGCGTTGTGACGTCTACATGGGCATCTATCTACTGGGGAAACACATGCTCTTACCCACAGGCACTGCCCGCACCACACGTTCACACCACGCAGACGCACACAGAGACCCTGCCCCTAAAGCCCATACACACAGACCCACACCATATAAGGGAGCGTGGCTGTTCCAGGGACTGTAGCACTGGCCATGGTTCTTATCTGGAAAATCGGTCCTTACAGAAATGTCCCCTTTCCCAACAGGAAGCTGGAAATAGGGTAACCTTCCAGACTACAACCAGCAAGAAAGCCCCACCTTTCCTTTCTTAAGGATTTTTCCTCCATAGGTGAATGACTCTAAAACACGTACCATCTTCACGGGGCCTTGAGTCCCCCTGCAATCACAGAAATGAAAACACAGTGAGAGTCAGGTCATACTGCATTCTGCTTGCATGGGGCTTTTGTTCTCTTGGTGAGTCTAGAAAACCAGATGGGAAAAAGCAGTTGACTCAAGGGAACCCAAAAGCAAGAGCGGAGCAAGTGTACTTATGCCAAAAGGCACCAACTTTTCCTGGACAGTAGGTCTCAGGTCCATTTTGATTGGCAATTATAAAATTCTTTTCCAAGGAAGAGAAATGCCAAGATATTCACTGCTGTCCAGTTTGGAATGGATGCTGTCATTTTTGAGTGCCCTCTTGACTCAGGTATCTGTTGGTAAGAAACTCCCAACTGACACTCTCCCCACCATGGAAACTGCATATGCCATCCGTAATATACATTGTCAGATCCTCCTGCGTGAAATCCATCAAACCTGAAATAAACCGTCAAAGCAACGTATCAATCTCAGACAAAGACAGGAGACCTCACCTTGGCATTAGATGGAGCCTCTTCGTCTGCTGTGTCAGGAGGAGTTTCCTCGATAGACCCTGGGGGGGGATCTAGAACGACGTGCCAGTCATGAGTGGTGCTACTTGGCACTTAGGCAGCTTTGGTCGACTGGGCACGGAAGGGGGCTTATGGAGCCTGTTAGTTAATAACCATGACCAGGGTTTTCCTTGGTTGGAAAAAGAAGGCAATGGGAAGAAGCAGAAGAGAAATGAGAAACAGAGCCTTTTGACTTTCCAGTAAAGGCTATCTAAGTCACCGTGAAATGTTCCTGATTGCAACTGTATGACATTTTGGAAAGGGCAGATCTGGAGAGACACTAAAAAGACCAGGGGTTTCAAGGAAAGAGGAAGGGGTGAACAGGTGAAACCAGGGGATCATTAGAGCAGTGAGACTCTTCTGGTTGGTTGATAGCAGATGTTCAATATTTTTCCAAAAAAAGGACATGGAAATCGGGGCACCTGGGTGGCTTAGTTGATTATGAAGCATCCGACTCTTGATTTCGGCTCAGGTCACGATCTCAGAGTGCGTGGCTTGGAGCCCTGCGTCAGGCTCTGCACTGACAGCTTGGGACTCTCTCTCCCCCTCTCTCTCTGCCCCTCCCCCACTTGCACGTGTGCACGCTCTCTTTCCAAAATAAATCTCTCAACAACATAGGAACGTACAACACAAGGAGTGAACGTCAGTGTCAAGTATCCATCAATATTGGTTCCCTAATAGTGACAGGTATAGCACAAAACGATTAGGGGTGAGTAATAAAAGAAATAGGATGGGGGGAGAGGATAGGGCATAGGAGAACTTTCTCTGTTATCTGCTCCATTTTTATGTTAATCTGAAGAGCAAAAATTACTTTTAAAACACCTGGTTTATTAATTTGAAAATAATCTGGCAGCCCTGTTTCAGGGAGAGATCTAGCTCCACTAACGTTCGGCAACCAGTTAATATGCAAACATTAGCTTGAGACATTGTTTCCCACACAATGTCAACAAGGCTGAGTTGTTAACCCATGTTTACTTCCATGGTCATAGCGTTACCGTCTGTCTGACGCCGTCAATGAGAACTTTTCACACGTGGAATAAAAGAGCATATGGCGTAGCATCTTACACTTTTCCATTATACGGGTACACTGAATAAACTTCCATCAGTATTGAATTTGCTTAATGATTGAATTTCCACAGTACCTTTCATTGATTTGTTTGCGGGGTGCACCCTGGGGTGCGGCAGGATGCTGTTTTTGTCACCTGCTGCTGGGGGTGAGGTGTGTGTCTTCTTAAATGAGGAACACATTGTCTTTCCATATCCATCTCATACCATTCTGGGGAATGCATTCACACAATGAGAGCTAGTGGGCACCTGGCCAGCAGAAGATCACAGCGAAAGTAGTAATGACTTATTCACAGTTCAAACTTTTGATCTCCTGTGCACGAGCTGATCCTGCGCTCCAGGATCTTGCGGTGTGCACTTAAAAAACCCAGCAGATATGGGTGCCTGGGTGGCTCAGTCGGTTAAGTGTCCTGACTTCAGCTCAGGTCGTGATCTCACAATGCCTAGGTTTGAGCCCCGCGTCAGGCTCTGGGCTGACAGCTCAGAGCCTGGGGCCTGCTTCAGAGCAGGGCCCGGGGACCCCTATCTTATAGTTGCCAGCATGGAACCTTAGAGACCTTCAGAGATTCACAACACCTATAAGCGATGGATCTGGGACAGGAATGCAACGGGTTCCCAGGGACAGAGATCCCTGAACCCCCAAGCAAGTCCTTTGGATCATGCCCTTGACTCCTGAACCAAGGGCTTCCCTCCCTTCAATCCTCAACTCCTCCTGCCCCAACTTTCCTCCTGGAGGAGGCGTCTGAGCCAAAAAAGCGGCCTGAATCGCAGCTCAGCCTCTTCTCTGTGTCTACCAATCCCTGACCCAAAACATGACACTGTTTTCCCCAAACCAAGCCCCACTGAAGGAGCAGGGGAAGCCCAGCCGTGCACATCCTGCCCCCACACCTTCACACCATCAGCCGCCTCGTGTGGAGCCTTCCCCAATGGCCAGTTGAGCACCGTCAGTGGCCAGGCGTCTGCTCGGCTCCCAAGCTGACTCAGAAGCCAGGACGTCCCAAACCAACCGTCACATGACGGCTCTACCAAGAATTAGGTTCCCTTCAACTGGCCAACCCTGGCTGAGCAGCTAATGTGAACCAACTGGGAACATGGCCTGTTGGGCTGGTGCTTTGGTGGTTTATTGAATGAAGTCTGGGACTCTCAGTGTTTCACTGACTGTTGGTCTGAGTAACTGTCCAAGCAGTGTGGGCTAAGGCCCGCCTGACAGCAGGGAGGGGTTGTACTGGCTCTGAGAGGGCACCTTCCCTGCTCCTTCCTTTCTCCCCAAAATCCAGGCTCTAGGACTCCTCATCCATCCCTAGACCCTGCAGGGACAGGGGACAGAGTCCCATCTCCTCTGAGACAGTCCACTCCTTTCCCACAGCCTGTGACCCCACTCCAGGATTTTCCGAAGGATCCCCAGACCCTCACGACCTCTGCTACCAAATGTTTATTTCATGAACCTGAAAGAACTGTCCCTTCTCACCACTCTCCCAGCCAGACAAGGCCAGGAGAGAACGCTGCTTTGTTCTGGTTTCTTTTGGCAGAAGGCAGAGGGGAAGGGCTGTGGGCAGGGGTGTGAGGGAGGGCAGGGGGGTGGTGGGGAAAGGGGAAGGGACAGCATTCTTGAACATTCCTGCAGAGACCAGCAGAGCCAGAAACCCAAGGAAGGACCTGGTGTCCAGAGGGACGCAGGCCCAGCTGCTGACGGGCGGCCCAGAGCCATGGAGACGCCCAGCTGCGCCCTGCACAGAGCCCTCTCCTGCCTGGGCATCCTGAGCGCTGGGGACTTGGGGGCAGCGGAGGCAGTGCCCTTAGCTGGACACAGTACAGATGGAGCAGAACAGGGAAGATGGGCCCCTGAGCCCGCGGACCCGGAGACCCAGCACCTGGGGAGGCCACGAGGGCGGAAGGCAGGGAGAAGGCTGTTCCGGCACTGGCCCTGAGTCTTGGGTCCTGTGCCCAAGGGGACCTTGTCTAACCTCCTGTGCTGAGGCCACCAGCTCATGCGGGTCACATTCCTGGTTTCTGTGCCAACCTCTGTCCCAGCCTCTGAAACTTTCTCTTCCAAATGTCCTTCCCTTCCACTAGATGCTGCTCTACCGTCCCTTACAACACCCCCATTCCTGATTCCTACGTCCTCGTGTGGACGAGGCACGGAGGTGATCTGGGGAGTCCTCCCCATTCCCTGGAAGGTGAGTGGAGATCCGAGTGTTTACCTGGGCTCCTTGATATTATGGTGACAATAATATCTAGCTTTCCAGAGCTAGAGCTGGAAAGGCACTCAGCCTGAGTCAGGCTCTTTTCACCTGTCAGCTTCTTAACCACCCCCAGGCTCCTTGAAGTTAGTTCCTGCCCTACATTTCCAGGAAACTGAACCTCAGAGAGGTGAAGCGACCTGCCCAGAGTCACACAGCACGTGAGTGGACAGGCTGTGATTTGCACCGAGGTTCCTAGGTTCCCAACACCAGAGACAACCACTTTTCTGTCCCATTGTCTAAGACAGTGGCTAATGATTGAGTGCCTTCTATGTGCTGGACAGCAGCCAAAGCTTAGAGAACGGAGATAAATAAGACAGACTCACCGTGTCCCCTCTCCTGGGAACCTAGCCCCCACATGTCCCCAGCATCTAGCACAGAGCTTGGCACAGACTGAGGCCTCAGTCAGTGACGGATAAATGAACAGGTATTGGTTATACAATAAGCACTCAAGTCTGAAGACTTTTTGTGCTCCATCCCAGGGAAAGTGCAGGACAGACGATGTCCTGGGACCTCACGTTTTTCCCATCCAGGCATCTGTCTGGGTCCTCAGGCATCTGTTCGGGTCTGTCGGCTTAGCCCCACTGGACCATCCCAAAGGCTCCTCCCGGTCCTGGAGTGCCGCTCTCTGTAAAACAGTGGTTTAGGATGACTTTTCCAGTGGCACATGCTTCTTCGTTTTTCCCAGTGTTTCTCGGTTTCTTGGGGGCCTTAAACAGTATAGAGAATATGTTGAGTTCTGTAGATGCCTCCCCCTGAAAAGCACACGTGAGCCTGTAGTTTACATCCAGTTTCAGAGGCTTCCTAGACCCTAAGTTAAGAATCTCGGTTGTAGAGGATCTTAAAGACCACAGACATTCAAAACCAACAGAACCGCATCTCAAAGGGTGCCATGGATTCAATCAGCAAATGTGTATCAAATTCCCGCCATGCGCTGTGTATCATGATGGGTTTTGGGGACCTCAGGGGACAGCTGCAGCATCCAGGGGAGTCAGGAGGCAGCTCCTGGGAAGCAGGAATGCAGTCAGCAGCCTCTGGGCTCCCAGGCCACGCCTAGAGTGGCCTCCAGTGGCTTCCGTAGATTCCCACGTCCCTGAGGCGCCTGTGACTTTTCTCCCTCCTGGTCCCTCTCCATTAGAGTCCTCGGGAGCAGGCTTATCCAAAGATGAAGGTGGACGATTCTGAATGTAGGCACTGTCTTTAGTGCTTCTGCTCCAGAGTATATCCCACAGGTGTGCAAGGTCAGCTGCCAACTTAGTGTTACAAGTTCAAAGCCACCCTCGTCCTAACTTCCTCAACAAAATGTCAGGAACCTCTTCCTCTCCTTTTTGTTGCTAACAATAATAATGACAACCACCAATAATAACAAAAGATTTAGCCATTCATTGGGCACATGTGTATTGCCCCTTTGGGGGCACCTGGGACTATGGGGTGAACAAGATCCCAGGTGCCAGGTGGCTGAGGGGTAGGGGTGGGGACAGGATGAGTTGATGCCTGGCCACAAGTGCCAATCTACATATCGTAGGGTCTGAAACTGCCAGACTTTTGAAGACCGCTTTGAGGAAAAAATTAAAACTGCAAAAACAAATTTCGGTTCAAAAGTGGCAAACTGCGGCGTTAAGAAAAAGCCAAAATATTGGCGACATTACAAAACCCAGAAAACAATGCTTTCCTGTATTGCCTGCCAAATGTATAACACTTCTTCTCATTTTTTTTTTTAATTAAAAAAAAAATTTACTTTGATGTCATGGTCTTTGATCGCTTCTCCATAGGGCAATGCTTTTTCTAATATGTTCTAAAGAACAAGTAAGCTAGGATTGCAGTCTTTCTTCTAACATAGAAGATACCAACTTGTTCTTTCTTAGTTTAGAAAGCAATGTCAGTGTTGGGGTGCTTGGGTGTCTCAGTCAGTTAAGCATTCGACTCCTGATTTCGGCTCAGGTCATGATCTCCCGGTTTCGTCAGATCGAGCCCCATGTTGGGCTCTGCGCTGACCCTGCGGAGACTGCTTGGGATTCCCTCTCTCTCTCTCTCACTCTCTCTCTCTCTCTCTGCCTCCCCTGCTAGTGCTCTGGCTCTCTGAAAATAAATAAACTGAAAAACAAACAATGTCAGTGTCGCATATCATCATTTGTAACACCATCTAAAATTTTGAGATTGTTGCCAAATTTGGGAAGGACTTTCCTGAACTTCTATCATTATGTGATAATGTCCATGATGTGAGCATTTTGAGTGTTCTTTGTGAACTGATTAACTGTTAATACTCTTTGAGGTAGTCACATTCAGTAACTAATTGGTCATCAATGTAAATTTGTAAAGAGTTTTCCATTATCTTGATTTTGTGTGAAACCAGTCAGTCAGAACTTTTTCTATTCCTTCAATAGGTTAAGATTTACTCCGCTTTCTTAAATTGATTATGAAATAATCCAAGAGCCTAATCTTTGATTCTATTTGAAATTTATCTCTTCCTCTTCATGAATGGCGACTTTTGATATGAAAACTTTGTGTTAGAATCCTCATTGTTTGGTGCATTGATAACGATATACGCTGCACTGTGAGTTTACTCCAGTAGGAATGGATACCAGCATAATTCTGTTGGCTCAATATGTCCTAACTGAGCACTCCAACTTGTTCATTAAGGAAAAAGTTCAATCCTGAGTATTTGGGGCCTGAAAACTGTGGCAAAAAGGTATTGGATAGGAAATGTTTTCCCTTGGTGATTAAGGACACACACACACACACACACACACACACACACACACACTACATATCCATTTTCCCCATCATTTCCTAAAAGGGAGGCCATCTTAATGCACAGAGTAAGAAGGACATAACTTTAGAAAAAACGAACCATAGCCCTTTCCAGGCAGGGACAGTTGGTAACTTGTAACACTGGTTTATGGATCTCAGTCTTGTTCCATTACCTCCTAGCTGTGTGACCTTGGGTAAGTAACCTGGCCTCTCTGTGCCTCACTGCCTGCTCCAGGTCCTTGGGAGGATGAAGCAATCTAATCAGCCACAAGCTTAAACTACTGCAGCTGGTAGTTGCCTTTGTTGTCATTTACGGGCCAACAGTGCCACTCAGTGTCCTCTCGTTCAGGCTGCAGACAAGCTGCTCCTGCGCAGCAAAAATGAGTGGGAACCTTGTGCATCCGCCAAGGCTGAGGCCCCAGCAGAGGGAAAGGCCATAAATGTTCACGGAATCCGGAATGAAGTTGGACCTCCCCCTCACACTCACGGCAGAAGTTAATTCAGGGGCGCCTGGGTGGCTCAGTGGATTAAACATCCGACTCTTGATTTTGGCTCAGGTCATCAGCCCCACACAGCACGGAGCCTGCTTGGGATTCTCTCATTCTCTCTCTCTCTCTCTCTCTCTCTCTTTCTCTCTCTCCACCCCCCTCTGTCTCTCTGCCCCGCCCCCCCCCACTGGAGGCTCCCCCCACCAAAATAAATAAATAAATTTTATTTTTATTTTTATTTTTTTTGTTTTTTTTTTTCAACTTTTATTTATTTTTTGGGGGGACAGAGAGAGACAGAGCATGAACGGGGGAGGGGCAGAGAGAGAGGGAGACACAGCATCGGAAACAGGCTCCAGGCTCCGAGCCATCAGCCCAGAGCCTGACGCGGGGCTCGAACTCACGGACCGTGAGATCGTGACCTGGCTGAAGTCGGCCGCTTAACCGACTGCGCCACCCAGGCGCCCCAATAAATAAATTTTAAAAAGGATTAAGATGGTAAATTTCATGCTATGCGTATTTCAGCACAATTTAAAAAATGAACACAGCAGTACCACAAAAGACAACACAAAGTTAAAAGTTAAGACACAGACTTTAAGAAAAAACATTTGTAACTTATACGCAAATAAGCCCACAGACTATATATATAACATTTCTCTATAAATAGGAAATGATTAAAGATCAAGTGACAGAAGAATAAAATACAAATGGCTATTAAATATATGCAAACTCACTAATAATTTGAGAAAAAAAAGTTAAAAGGAAAAATTATTTCTCAATCACCAAATTGACTAATTATGATTGATCATATTCTCTGCAATCAAGGCTATGGGTAAATAGGAATTCTCATATACTGATTCTGGTACCCTAAATTGGTGATTTCTTTTTGGAATGCCAATCTTTCATTTTTACCAAAATATTAAATATCCACACCTTTTCCTTCGTATTCTATTTCTTTTAAAAAAATTTTTTTTTCAACATTTATTTATTTTTGGGACAGAGAGAGACAGAGCATGAATGGGGGAGGGGCAGAGAGAGAGGGAGACACAGAATCGGAAACAGGCTCCAGGCTCTGAGCCATCAGCCCAGAGCCCGACGCGGGGCTCGAACTCACGGACCGTGAGATCGTGACCTGGCTGAAGTCGGACGTTTAACCGACTGCGCCACCCAGGTGCCCCCTTCGTATTCTATTTCTAAGATCAATCATTGAAGAAAAAAATATAGCTTATGTAACAACCAATGAATGTATAGCTTATGTCCCATTCAGTATTATTGATAATAGTACATAACTGATACCAATGTGTCTCTCAATAATAAATAAACGTTAAAAAATTAAGAATTAAAAAGAAGACATCATTATAGGTACAGCAGATATAGAAAAGACAACAAATGGATCTTATTAACACATTTATGCCAATACATTTGAAAAATGTGTACCAAATGCACAAAGTCTTTGAAAAACACAAATTTCCCAAATTGATTCTTTTTTTATAACGTTTATTTTTGACAGAGAGAGAGGGGGGAGGGGCAGACAGAGAGAGAGAGAGGGAGACCCAGAATCTGAAGCAGGCTTCAGGTTCTGAGCTATCAGCACAGAGCCTGACACGGGGCTCGAACTCACAGACTGTGAGATCATGACCTGACCCAAAGTCGGAGGCTTAACCCACTGTGCCACCCAGGCACCCCCAAAACTGATACTTAGAGAAATGTGACCTCTAAATAGTCTTATAGCCATTGAATAAATGTAATCATACTTTAAAAGCATTTTTTTTCTGTTTCTCTCTCTCTCCCTCTCTCTCT
The DNA here is from genome assembly GCF_014898765.1 of Herpailurus yagouaroundi. NCBI lineage: Eukaryota > Metazoa > Chordata > Mammalia > Carnivora > Felidae > Herpailurus > Herpailurus yagouaroundi. The sequence continues at coordinate 6,295,432 of NW_024412645.1, read as the reverse complement.
CTCTCACACACACATACACACCCAGACACACACACACTCCCAGACACACACACACACACACACACACACACCAGTCCTTATTGGTATTATTGGCTAAATACCAAATTTCATTGGAGATGTCATCCTAATCTTATTGCAATAGTTCCATGAAATGGTGAAAAGAGCTACTTTCCAACCCATTCGATGAGAACACTGTGATCTTAATACCAAAATCAGACAAAAACTAAGTAGAAGAAAGAATAACTATAGGCCAGTCTTCCTGTGGATCACTGATAGACAAAAGAAACAGGAGGAGAAGACATTGACCCAGTCTTCAAGTCAAAGAACCTAACGCAACCCAAACCAAACCAATTCAGTGTATGGTTGAAGATAACATACTCTGAAATGCTAAAAACTGTTAATGCCTTTAAAAATATTAAATAAACAAAGACTGGGGTGGGGGACGGCTGCTGGAGAAATTCTCATGAAGGAAGTAGGATAGGAAATAACCATTTCAATTAACAACTCAGGCAACAACAGATGTTGGTGACGATGCAGAAAAGGAGGATCTCTTTTGCACTGCTGGTGGGAATGTAAACTGGTGCAGCCACTCTGCAAAACAATATGGAGGTTCCTCAAAAAGTTAAAAATAGAACTACCTTACGACCCAGCAATTGCACTACTAGGTATTTATCCAAGGGATACAAGTGTGCTGTTTTGAAGGGGCACATGCACCCCAATGTTTGTAGCAGTGCTATCAACAATAGCCAAAGTATGGGAAGAGCCCAAATGTCCATCGATGGATGAATGGATAAAGAAAATGTGGTATACACACACACACACACACACACACACACACACACACACACCGGAGCATTACTCGGCAATCAAAAAGAATGAAATCTTGCCATTTGCAACTATGGGTATGGAACTGGAGGGTATTATGCTAAATGAAATTAGTCAGTCAGAGAAAGACAAATATCATATGACTTCACTCATACGAGGACTTTACGACACAGAACAACGAACACAAAGGAAGGAATGCAAAAATAATATAAAAACAGGCAGGGGACAAAACATAAAAGACTCTTAAATATGGAGAACAAACAGAGGGTTACTGGAGGGCTTGTGGGGGGATGGGCTAAATGGGTAAGGGGCATTAAGGAATCTACTTGTGATCATTATTGCACTATATGCTAACTAACTTGGATGTAAGTTAAAAAAAATAAAAAATAAAAATCTGGAAAAAAAAAAAGAAAGAAAGAACCGTTTCAGGGGCACCTGGGTGGCTCAGTCGGTTGAGCGTCCGTTGAGCATCTCGCTCTTGATTTTAGCTCAGGTCCTGATCACAGGGTGTGGGATAGAGATCTGCGTCAGGCTCTGTGCTGAGCATGGAAGATGCTTGAGATTCTCTCTCCCTCTGTCTCTCTCTCTCTCACGCTCTAAAAACTGAAAAAAAAATAAAAATAAAAAATAAAAGAAATAACTGTTTTAGAAATGTCTTTAAAAAACAGTCTTTGTTTTCTCTCCACGAGGAAGGAGAAATATGGTATTGCATGTGTGGGGAGCTTGGTATATGTGGGTAAAAGTGAAGAAATCTGGAACAGAGGATGTATTAGGGGCATATAGAAATAAGATAGGAGGAGAAGATGGGGGTGCCTGGGTGGCTCATGCGGTTAAGCGTCCCACTCTTGATCTTGCCTCAGGTCTTGAACTCAGGGTTGTGAGTTCAAGTCCCATGTTGAGCCTGCTTAAAAAAAAAAAAAAGATAGGAGGAGAAGATATGGTTGTTTAATACAATCAAACAAGATTGATGTGTTGAACACAGTTGGTGGCTATGGAAGGAGTGTTTGGAACTGTCAGCCCAACAGCTGACACACAGATCCATGGGATCGATGATGGATGGATAGACAGACTCATAGACACACAGATGAGGGGATGGATTTCATCTTTGACAACTTGTTGGGAAGGTAAAATTATGAAGGTCACTTAGCCATAAATCTAACAGATTTTGGGAGCATCTGGGTGGCTCAGTAGGTTAAGCTTCCGACTTTGGCTCGGGTCATGATCTCACAGTTTGTGGGTTCAAGCCCCGCAGTGAGCTCTGTAGTGACAGCTCGGAGCCTGGAGCCTGCTTCAGATTCTGTGTCTCCCTCTCTCTCTACCCCTACCCCACTCGTGCCCTGTCTCTCTCTCTCAAAAATAAACAAACATTAAACAAAATTTAATCGATTTTCTCAGAGGCTGAATTTAGTGACATTGAAAGACACACCCCAAGCCAGGCACACAGAGTCCCTACGTGAAAACCAATTGTGAACCGGATAGTATTTTCTTCAGGACCATCCTCAGCTTCTTCCTGTCTTTTCTCTTCTGCATCTATATTGGTTTATTCCTCTGAACTGTTCTGCAGAGCCCATCTGGCATGGGCGATACAGCTGCCCAGAGACCACAGTCAAGTACATGAGTGATGGGCAAATGTTTACAGTTCTATAATGTGACCTCCTAAAAACTCATTCTGAAATTTCCTGATCATTACTAGTGAGGTCATATGCATGATGAAAACGCTGCCATTCCTGTCCCCCCCCACCCCCACCAAAGAAGATGTCCTAGCCTGCCACCTCACCCTCGTCCTATCCTTATGAAAACTTCCCATTTGGTACAACTCCTTGGAGCAGAGGCTTGCTAGCTGCAATGCTGCCGGATTTGTGGGCTGCTTAATATCGTGAATTAGATCTCCAAATGTACTCCATTGGATTTTGTTTTGTTGTTATTTTTTAATTGAGGTAGACTCGGCATACAATGTTGTGTTAGTTTCAGGTATACGACATAAAGATTCAGCAATCCCGTACATCACACAGTGCTCCCCATGAATTTGATTCTGAACATCACCAATCAAGATGCCTACAGATCCGAGGTCTGTGGTCACATGATCTCATGGGAAGGAGGATCCCACTGTGCTGCCTTTCCCAGTGTTTATGTACAGTGCAGCTGGTTTGAGATGAAGGGTACCCCCCAGGACACACACTTGCTCCCAGCATGAGACAGATTCAGAGTCTGAGGCTGTGGGTGAAAGTCATTGCCAGAGAGGAGGGGTGGCCTTGACAAGTACATTACAATCTGGTTGTGTTTCACGAGCCATGGTGTAGATTCTGGAGCCACGTCATGAAAGTCCTGCCATGTGAGAACTCCCTCAGAGAGCTAAGCCTCTTGCTTTAGTTCAGCGGAGTGGGGGGGATACAAAGTCCAGAACATTTGGCTCTACGATGGGGGCAGGTGCTCAGGTTGCCCTGCTACCAGTCCTCGAGGCAGAGACTTGATCTGCTTGCATCCTCGCAGAAATACCCCCCACTCTTAGCATATGTCATTTTATGGATGTGTTCTGTCTCACAGATATTTCTAGGATGACCTTTCAATACCACTCAAGACATGAGAATGTCTTTATGCCTCAATATAATGTGAGGTCCTTTATGCCAGTAGCATCCATGCCTAAGGGGTTGCCCGCATCCTTGGAATCAGGAAGTATTCTAATCCAAAAATGCAGCTGTCATCTGAGAGAGCCGCACAGAATTCTCTCAGAAACTCAAGCCTGGTGGTGTCTGGGTGGCTCAGTCAGTTAAACATCTGACTGCAGCTCAGGTCATGATCTCATGGTTTGTGGGTTCGAGCCCCGCATCAGGCTCTATGATGACAGTTTGGAGAGCTCCCTCTCTCTCTCTCAAAATAAATAAATAAACTTAAAAAAAAAAAAGAAACTTGAGCCTGTTGTGGGGGCTTAGTTGCTTACACTAGCATTTGAATCAGAGGGGAGATTTTCCACTGTCCTCTTGGAATACAAAACTCTTTTTTCCTTATATTTAGTTTTGGGAGAGTGCAAGTGGGGGAGGGGCAGAGAGAGATCCTTAGAGGATCTGAGGCAGGCTCCTCGCTGACAGCAGTGAGCTGCATGTGGAGCTTGAACGCAGGAACTACGAGATCATGACCTGAGCTGGAGTCGGACACTCAACCAACTGAGCCACCCAGGCACCCCCATAACTCTTGAATCTTTACTGCATAGGTGGGCTCAGGCAAAGCAATGGGTCCCATTTATTATGGGAAATTCAACTGGGCAGAGGATGGGCTTGCCAGTGTTCATCTAAGAGCCGGTGGTCAGATGCTCAACTGACTGAGCCACCCAGGCGCCCCTGACTTATAACTCTTATAGACAACCCCAATTGCCACAGAGTTGATCTGATTATCATTACCTTCCTGATGACATGCAGGAATCTGCCAG
>NW_024412645.1:6243757-6261183 GCF_014898765.1 Herpailurus yagouaroundi | reverse complement strand
TGTACTTCTTGATAGCCACATACTGGGGTTCCCCTAGCCCCCTCCTTAGGTTTGATCATTTGCTCATAGGAGTCAGGGAAACACTTAGGTTCACCACTTTATGACAAAAAGATACGATACAGGACGCAGATGAACATCCAGATGGAAGAGGTGCGTAGGGCAAGGTCTGGGGGAAGGGCACAGAGCCTCCGTGTCATCTTGTGACACCCTTCCATCACCTCCATGTTCGGCAGCCTGCTCTCCAAGCCTCATACTTGGGGATTTTTATGGAGGCTTCATTAACACAGACACGATGGAGAGTGAACTCAGTCTGCCTCCCTGTCCCCTTCCGGGAGAATGAGGGATGGGGCTGAAAGTTCCAAGCTTCTCATCACAGCTTGGTCTTTCTGGTGACCAGTCCCCATCCCGAAGCGATCCAGGAGCCCGCCAGGCATCACCTCATTAGAACAAAGGACATTTCTCTCACCCAGGAGAGTCCAAGGGATTTAGAAATTCTGTGTCAGGGACTGAGGTCAAAGATCAAATGGTAGAATAGAAGATGCCCATAGCGCTGTGATCACTTAGGAAATTACCAGGGTTTTAGGAGCTCTGTGCGGGGAACTGGGGGCCAAGACCAACAGGTATATGTTTTTTCATTATTTCGCGGTCAGCAAACTGTTGCCCAAAGGACAAACCCGGCTCTCCACTTGGTTTTGTAAATAAAGTTTTATTGGAACACAGCCACGCTCATTCATTGGCCTATGGCTGCTCTCCGGATACAAGGGTGAAGTTAAATACTTGAGACAGAGACCAGATGGCCAGCAAAGCCAAGAATGCTTACTCCGTAGATCTGTACAGAAACGGTTTGCAGACCGTTGTTTTTGTGCTTCTCTGTCTATAGTTCTAGGTACGAGGTTCACGCCTGGAACTTCCTTGTTGTGCTGCCTTAGAGAAGTGTCTTAGTCCATTTGGGCTGCTAAAACAAAAATACCGTAGAGTGGGTGGCTTAAAAAACAGAGATTTATTTCTCAACAGTTCTGGAAATCGAGAGGTCCAAGATCAAGGTGCCAGTAGTTCAGTGTCTGCTGAGAACCCGCTCCCTGGTTCACAGACAGCTGTCTTCTCTCTATGTCCTCACATGACAGAAGAGGGAAGGGAGCTCTCCAGGGTCTCTTTCATGAGGTCACCAATCCTACCCATGACCTCATCACCTCCCACAGGCCCGCCTCGTAATACCCCCATCACACTGGAGATTAGAATTTCAGCATAGGAATTTGGGGGGAACTGAAACATTCAGTCCATTGCAAGGAGTGTCCTCCTCCCCAGAGCCTCAGTTTTCCCCCTCTGTGAATGGGGAGACTATTACCCTGAATTGTCGGGATGATCCCATGGGGCAAGGCAGGCAGGAGAGAACTTCACAAAGTGCCACACTCTCGGGACTTATTCTCTCCATTCTACCTGCTGATAGCCTCCACCTTGCTGTGCTGGCAGCATGGAGCCTGGAGCCTGCTTCCCCCTCTCTGACCCTTCCTCCCTCTCCCTCTCCCTCCCTCCCTCCCTCCCTCCCTCCCTCCCTCTCTCTCTCTCTCTCTGTCTCTCAAAAATAAACATCAAAATTTTTTTTTTAAAAAATCAACAGCAAAATACTTACACTATATTAACACATAGTATCCACACTTGTAAAAATTGTGGTAAAATACACAACATAGAATTTTGCCTTCATCATTTTTAAGTTCGGTAGTGCTGAGTAATTCACATTGTTGTGTGGTCAGTCTCTCTTCGTCTCCCAACACTACAGCTCTGTACCCGTTAAGTATTAATTTCCCTTTCTCTCCTTCCCCCAGCCCCTGGCAACCACCATTCTGTTTTCTGTCTCTATGAACTTGCTTCCTCTAGGCACCGCTCATAAGTATTTTGTCTCTTTGTGACTGGCTTATTTCACTTAGCGTGACATGTTCAGGGTTCTCGCATGTAGTGGCAGGTGTCACAATTCCCTTCTTTTTTTTTTTAACTTGATGTGTATATTTTGAGAGAGAGAGAGGGAGGGCCAGGCAGAGAGAGAGGGGGAGAGAGAGAGAGAATCCTAAGCAGGCTCCACACTATCAGTGCAGAGCCCGACACAGGGCTCTATCCCACAAACCATGAGACCACGCCCCAAGCCAAGATCCGGGGTCAGACACTCAACCAACTGAGCCACCCAGGTGCCCCAGAACTTCCTCCCTTTTAAGGCTGAGCTATATTCCCTTGAATGTGTCTGCTACATTTTGTTTGTCCATTTGTCCATCAATGGACACTTGGGTTGTTTCTGCCCTTGGCTGTTGTGGATAGTGCTGCCATGAACACGGGTGTGCAAATCTCTCTTCAGCACTCTGCTTTCAGTCCTTTGGGGTATATACCCAGAAGAGAACTGCTGGATCAGATGCTGATTTGCTGTTTAATTTTTTGAGGACCTGCCATCCTCTTTTCCTTAGGAACCGCACGATTCTACGTGCCCATCAGCAATGCACGAGAGTTCCGATTTCTCCAAATGTGCACTCACACTTGTTATTTTCCGTTTTTCAATAGGAGCCATCCTAATAGGTGTGAGGCGGTCAGTATCTCATCGCGGTTTTGATTTGCACTTTCCTGATGATGAATGATGTTGAGCATCTTTGCGTGTGCTTGTTGGCCATCTGTTTATCTTCTCTGGAGACGTGTCTGTCCAGGTCCTTTGCCCATTTGGGAATCAGGTTGTTTTTTGTTGTTGAGTTGTAGGAATGCATCATACAGTCTAGACATTAGCTCCTTATGAGATACACGATTTGCAGGTATTTTCACCCATTCCATGGGTGTTGCCTTTTCACTCTGTTTATTGTGTCCTTTGATGTACGGAAGTTTGTTTGTTTACTTTGACGTGGTCCAGTTTATTTCATGTTACTTTTGCCTGCTCTGCTTTTGGTGTCACAGCCAAGAAATCGTTGCCAAATCATGGCGCTTCTCTGCTATGTTTTCCTTGAGGAATTCTGTAGTGTTCGCTCTGGTATTTAGGCCTTTGATCCATTTTGAGTTGATTTTTGTGTATGGTACAGGTGAGGGTCTCACTTCATTCTTTTCCATGTGGACATCCGGTTTTCTCAAGAGCATTTGTAGGAGACTGCTCCCCCCCCAACACTGAATGGTCTTGACATCTTTGTGAAAATCGTTTGATATATACTGATAGACGTGACGGTTTATTTCTGGGCTCTCTGTTCTTCACCACTTGTGTTTATGCTGGTACCTCAAACTATGCTAGTATTTTTAGTACCATAGTTTTATAATGAGGTTTGAAGTCAGGAAATACCAAACTTCTAGCTTTGTTCTTCCTTTTCAAGATTGCTTTACCTATTCATGGGAGTCCTTATGACTTTTAGGATAGAGTTTCCTTTTTCTGCAAAAAAAACCAAAACCAAAAACCAAAACCAAAAAACACCACGCCAAAGCAACATCAACAAAATGCCATTGGGATTTTGATGGCGATTACACGTAGATTGCTTTGGGTTTTATTGACAACAATATTAAGTCTTTCAATCTCTGAACACATGGGAAGCCTTTCCGTTTATTTGCATCTTTTTTTTTTTTTTTTTAATTTTTTTTTTCAACGTTTATTTATTTTTTTGGGACAGAGAGAGACAGAGCATGAACGGGGGAGGGTCAGAGAGAGAGGGAGACACAGAATCGGAAACAGGCTCCAGGCTCCGAGCCATCAGCCCAGAGCCTGACGCGGGGCTCGAACTCCCGGACCGCGAGATCGTGACCTGGCTGAAGTCGGACGCTCAACCGACTGCGCCACCCAGGCGCCCCTATTTGCATCTTTAAAAAGTTCTCTCGGGGTGCCTGGGTGGCTTAGTCGGTTGTGCATCCAACTTCGGCTCAGGTCGTGATCTCACAGCTTGTGGGTTCGAGCTCTGCATCGGGCTCTGTGCTGACAGTCCAGAGCCTGGAGCCTGCCTGTCTCTCTGTGCCCCTCCCCTGCTCATGCTTTGTCTCTTTCTCCTTCAAAAATGAATAAACATTAAAAATAACAGCAATAATGATAATAACAATAATAATAATAATAAAGTTCTCTCAGCAGGTTTACTGTAGCTTTCAATATACAGGCCTTTCACCTCCTTGGCTAAGTTTATCCCTAAGTATTTTATTCTTTTGGATGCTACTTTTTTTTTCTTAGTGTTTCTTTATTTTTGAGAGAGAGAGAGCATGAGCAGGAGAGAGGCAGAGAGAGAGGAAGAGAGAGAGAATCCGAAGCAGGCTCCGTACTATCAGCACAGAGCCCAACACGGAGCTCCAACTCAGAAACCGCGAGCTCATGACCTCTGCTGAAGTTGGACACTTAACTGAGCCACCCAGGCACCCCTGGTTTTGATGCTATTGTAAACAGAATATTTAACATTTTGTTTTGGGATTGTTCATCGGTAGTGTTTAGAAATACAGCTAATTTTCACGTATGGATTTTGTATCCTGGAACATTGCTGAATTTATTGATGGCTGCTAACAGTTTTCTTGTGGAGTTTCTAGGGTTTTCGGGGCATAAGATCACCCGAGATCATTTTACTTCTTTCTTTCTGATTTGCATACCTTCGGTTTCTTTTCCTTGTCCTAATTCATCTGGCTAGAGCTTCCAATGCTACGTGAAGTAAAAGAGGCGAGCAGAGGTGTCTTTGTCTTGCTCTTGACTTTGAAGGAAAAATTTTCAGTCTTCCACCATCGCATGAGATGGTAACTCTGGGTTTTTCATACATGACTTTCATACGTGACCGGTAGTTTCTTCCTGTTCTTCTTAGTTCGGTGAGAGTTTTTATGACGAACGGGTGTTGAATTTTGCCACCTTCTTTTTCTGTATCAGCCGCGATGCCCATGTGGTACTTTTCTCTTCGTTATGTTAATGCTGGTGTCTTGCGTTGGTCGGTTTTTGTGCCTTGAACCCTCGCTGCATCTTAGCAGTAAATCCTGCTTGGTCATGGCGCTTGTGGAGCTCTCCGGATCCTGCCGAATTCTGTTTGCCAGTGTTTTGTTGAGCCTTCTGATGGAGTCACTCTTTGGAGACATTGGTCTCCAGTGTTTGTGTCATGACTTGCTTGGCTTTGCTTTCCAAGGTAATGTCGGCCTCATGCAACGCAAGTATTCCCTCCTCTTCCATTATTATTATTATTTTAGAAGAATTTGAGGAGGATTGGTGTGAATTCTGATTTTTGTCGAGTCTTTCTCTCTCTCTCTTTTATTTTTTTGCTCTTAGTCAGTCTGGCTTAAAGGTTTGTCAATTCTGCTGATCTTTTGGAAGACTCAACTCTTGGTTTTGTTAAAACCTACCCTTGTATTTCTTCTCTTTCTTTTGTTTATCTCTGCTGTGACATCGCGATGACCTTCCTTCTGCTAGCTTTGGGTTTTGTTTGTTCCTCTGTAGTTCCTCGAGGTGTCAAGTTAGACTGTTGATTGGAGACCTTCCTTGTTGTTTGAACATAAGCACTTCCAGCTGTAAATGTCCCTTGTACCCTGCTTTCTTTACATCCCCTGGATTTTGATACATTGCCTTTTCCTTTCCATTTGTCTCAAGATACTTGCTGATTTCTCTTGTGATTTCTTCTTTGACCCGTTGGTTGTTGGAGGCTGTGTATGGTTTGGGGCACCTGGGTGGCTCAGTCAGTTGAGTGTCTCTCTCTTTTTTTTTTAAATACAATTTATTGCCAAACTGGCTTACATACAACACCCAGTGCTCGTCCCAACAAGCGCCCTCCTTAATGCCCATCACCCATTTAGCTCATCCCCCCACCCAGTTCCCCTCCAGCAACCTTCAGTTTGTTCTCTGAATTTAAGAGTCTCTTATGGGGGCACCTGGGTGGCTCAGTCAGTCGAGGGACCGACTTCGGCTCACGTCATGATCTCACGGTTCACGAGTTCGAGCCCCACATTGGGCTTTGTGCTGACAGCTTGGAGCCTGGAACCTGCTTCGGATTCTGTGCCTCCCTCTCTCCCTGTCCCTCCCCCACTCAGGCTCTGTCTCTCCAAAAATATATAAGCGTTAAAAAAAAAAAAAAAAAAGAGTGTCTTAAGGTTCAGGTCATGATCTCACAGTTGTGGGTTCAAGCCCACGTCAGGCTCTGTGCTTATCAATCTGATGGGTGTTCGAGAGCAGCCACTGTGGGGACCCTTGAAGCAGGGGAATTTTATTCTCCTGAACAGGTTACTGTTTCAGCCAGAATAGAGAGACCAGGTGAGGTTTTAGGCAAGTAACACTGCAACACCCTGTGCGCCAGGCTCTGCTCAGCACATGGTGTGCGTTACCTTGTTCAGTCTTCCCGCAGCCCCATGAGGCAGGTGCTGTTCCTATACGCCCTTCACCCAGCGAGAAAACTAAGGTTCAGAGAGGTGATGTGCTTTGACTGTGGAAACACAATCAGTAGCCACAGTGGCCAGGATATGGCAGCTGGAGCTGAGATGGGAGGGAAAAAAAGTCCTAAGCCAAAAGTCCAACCATGGCTTCCTAGCTTTGTGGCCTTCAGTAGGCCAGTTTGCCTCCCGACCCTCAAGTTTCCACACCTGTAAACAGGGCCGGTTCCAGGGGTTCGGCTAGGTAGTTTTCAGACTTGGAAATGCTGCTGGTGAAGCCCAGCTTAGAGCCCGCTGAGCTCAGAGGTCAGCGCTGTTCACGGGGCGAGTGCTGACTCGGTTGTGTGGGGCAGACACTGCAGGGCATGGCCAGGGATGCTCTGAGTTCTGTTTTCCCCTCCAGGAGGCAACCGCAAGGAAGGGGAGAGGGGCATGGAGAGCCTGCGATCGCTCTCCGGTGGGTGCACTGCTGAGCTGGCCTGGCTGAGGCCGAGTAGGCCACGGGGCAGCCAGGAAGGGAGCGGCTGCTCATGGAGGGGGTTGGATTCAGAACTGCTCCTGTTACCCCATGTCGCAGCCCTGGCGACGCAGAGCTGGGACCGGCCTTTGAGGTCATCTCTCTTGGCCTCCTCAACCTCAAGGTGGGGAAACTGAGCCTCTAGAGAGGAGAAGTGCATGGCTAAAGCCCCATGGTGACGCTGGGCAGACTGGGGGCCAGAATCCAGCAAAGCAGAAGGGTGTTCAGGCCACTGGAGAGTCACCTCTGTGAGCAGAGGCACGGCTGCCCTTTCAGCACTGTGTCCCTCACTCCTGGTGCATCAGGGGCGCTCAAAAAAGATTTGTTGAGTGTGTGAGGATAGTAGGAAAACACACCCCCAGGGAGTCAGACAGCCTGGAATTCGGTGTCTGCTCTGGGCCAGCTTTACTTCTCTGGGCAAGTTTGCTTCACTTTGCTGAGCTCGGTTTCCCAAATTGAGATCACAGACCCAACTGGTAGGTGCCTGAGCAGGGATTGGAACCCAGAGCTGCTAGATTCCAGGCCTGATTTATCACTATACCTTCCTGATACTTTTATATACTTGTTTCCCCTTTCTTTCTTTCTTTCTTTCTTTCTTTCTTTCTTTCTTTCTTTCTTTCTTTCTCTCCTTCTCTCCTTCTCTCCTTCCTTCCAAAAATATTTATTGAGTACCTGCTATGTGCCAGGCACTGTTCTAGTCTCCATGGATACAGAAGTGAACAAGATAGGTGAGGCCCTGGCCTCAGGGAATTTATATCTTAGAAGAAGGTAATAGTAAGCAAGTAAACAGGACAGGAATAGCATATGTACCCAGAAGGGACTGTAATGGGGTGTGAGTGGTGTCAGGGGAGGGCTGTGTCAGATAAGGGGCTCAAGGAAGATGACATTTCGTGTGACACCTGAGAAGAACCAGCCAGGCAGAGGGCCTGAAGAAACAATTCAGTAAAACAGGCCTCAGACTTGCAGAAGGCGCCATGAGGAGGGCATGGAAGGAGAGAAGTTATCAAAGCACCCCAGATGGCCTCAGAGGGCCAGGAAGGACGACACGGCCCTTGGGGATGACCGCACCCTGGGTCGCGTTTGGGTCTCTCCGTCCAACTGCCTCTGCCCTTCCAGGTGAAGCAGATCATGGAGGAGGCAGTCACACGGAAGTTCGTCCACGAGGACAGCAGCCACATCATCTCCTTCTGTGGTGAGTCCGTGGACCCTGACCTGGAATGGGGCTTCTTTCTCTGTGGGCTGCCTTGGGGGAGTGGCGTCTTTGTGCAAGGATTCTCACACCGTGTTTTGACTTTGTGACTCTGAAGTTATTTTTGGATTCCTGGGGGGCTTTGTGAGGGAATTTGGAACCACGGAGAAGTCGAGGGAAGAAAGGAAGAATGGCCTGTGTACCCAGCAAGAGTTAGTCACTGCTGACGCTGGAGGGACTGTCTTCCCCTCGTGTGGGCTCAGTTCACGGCTACCCATCCCCCTAGTGACGTTGGTCTCACATCTGACGACAGACTCTGCACCCTTTCCTCACCCTGCCTGTGGCTGTTGCCAAATGAAGGGGGAGGATGGATGGGTTTTAAAGACATAGGGAATCGGGAGCCATTGATTCATCCTAAGGGATCATGTCCAGCTGGCTCAGCAGAGGAGGCAGGCCCAGGGCTCGGAGCTTGACTTGTATCCTTGAACCAGCTGTGCTCACAAGATTCCAGAAATAAATAACCGTGCTGCCAGGTTCTTAACTGTCCTTCCACAATGGCTACAGACACATGTTTTACGTGTCCCCACAGTCAGGGTTCAGCTTCTAATCCATGTGTATGTATAAGCAGGGATGTTTCTTTCTGCCTGAAAACCTTTTCATTCCATGACTGGAGTGTCTAGCAGTGGAGGACGTGCTGTATCTCCCCTCTCGCGCTCTTGGCCCCAAGGAGAGGCCAGAGCGAGGAGACCTGGTCGGCCCTCAGCTTCATCCAGATGGCTGGGGGCATTACCCATGGGAGCACATGCTGTGACCTGGGAGCCCACTGATGTCAGTTTAGCCCCTTTGCAGCCAGGCAGACCTGGGTTCAGATCCCTCCTCTGCCATTTGTTTGTTGGGTGACCTTGGCAAAAAAAAAAAGAAAGAAAGAAAATTAAGTTTATTTGGAGAGAGAATGTGTGGGCAGAGGGAGGGCAGAGAGAGAGGAAGAGAGACAGAGAGTATCTCAAGCAGGCTGTAAGCTGTGAGCACAGAGTCTGATGCGGGCCCCGAACCCATGAACCATGAGATCGTGACCTGAGCCGAAGTCGGACGCTTAACCGACTGAGCCATCCAGGTGCCCCCAAGTTTCTTTCTAAAGTGAGTTATGTTTATTTAAATTACACATATGTGTGTGTGTGTGTGTGTGTGTGTCTGTGTGTGTGTTTATATAGTTGTATGTGTATATATAGGTGTGTATATATGTATATACATCTACATATGTACATGTGTATATATGCATAAATGTTAACATGAGAATGTATATATGCCTAATTTTTTTTTTCTCCTGGACGTCTCTATTTGCAATACTTCAGAGTGTGCGACCATGCTCACCCGTTGGAGATTTAGAGGAATAGAACAGGATAAAAATCATCATTCTCTAACTCCAACCCCAGTGTTTGGATGAGGGAGGAAGGGTGATGTTACTGCAGGGTGAGGCCTGCAGGGTCTCTCTGTGGTGTCTCTGCTCCATTGTGCCTTATGAGCCATTGTCAGAAAGACTCGAGGCATGTCTCCAGTGCTTGAACAGTTAATTAACTTATTGCAGTCTAAACAAAAGTGTAGTGTGTGCAAGCAAAAATGAAGATATTTCAGAGAGGCTCACCCAGAATATATTAAACCCATGGGCAGATTAGGCAATAGGGTGGGCATCCATTCAAAGCCAAGTAATCGCTGGGGCACCCGGCTGGCTCATTCAGTAGAGCACGTGACTCTGGAGCTCAACGTTAAGAGTTCAAGCCCCACGTTGGGCGTGGAGCGTCCTTAAAAGAAAAACTATAATCATAACATTTTGAAAAAAGTCAAATAATTGCCAGCAAAAATAAACCAAGACAAGCAATTGCACCAAACCTCTCGGTATTTCTCCTTGTGTGCAACATAACCTGGGCCAGGCTCTTAACCCTGAGACTGCTGGAGTATTCCTTCTGTGGAGTCACAGTAACTAGAACGCTCACTTCTTGGGTTTTTTCCACAAGGATTAGGTAAGGTAAACCTTAACACTGGTCTCACACCCAGCAGATACCCAATAAGGAGTAGCTCTTACAATATGCTGAGTTTTTCCATCAACATCGATTATGCTCCTATGATATACCAGAGTGAGCTCCCTCCCAGTCTGCTGTGTAAGACAGAAGATAAGAAAATACTCAATAAAGCGCTGCTGAAAGTACCAGAAATAAGACTGGGGCCATCAGAATGGCCTGCACAGGGACTGTTTCCCGGGGGGAGGGGGATGGGGGGGGGACACTAAGGCCCAGAGAGGGAAAGCGATTTGCCTGAGGTCACATAGCAAGTTAGTGATAGAGCCCAGGCTACTGCCCAGGTCTCCTGCTCTGAGCAGGGCTGGGCGGGGTGTCCAGGGGAAACACAGACACGGGAAGATGATGACAGTCCTCTCTCTCCAGATCCGTTGTGGCGGCCCAAGTGTTGTGAGCACACTTTGGGCTCAGACCTGGGTTTGGATCCCAGCTCCTCTGGGTGGCCCTGGGCAATTCAGTTCCCCTCTTAGGGCCTCAGTTTCCACATCTGAGAAATGGAGATGGCGTTCCTTTCTTCCTTGGCTGTGGCAGAGATGGAATGGGATCCATAATGTTAGCTGTTCCTGGAATCACAGTAGTGGTGACGATCATGTGATTCTTCAGCCCAGATAAAGCCCACCAGTCCTGTGGTCAGCCTCCCCTCCCTCACTGGCAGGAGTGATAGCTAACGTCCCTAAAGCGCTCACTCTGTGCCCAACTATGTGAAGCGCTTGCCGTGCATTTTCCCCACCTCGCTTGCTGCAACCATGTCAGATGCCTGTTCGTACTATCCCCATTTCACAGATGAGGATACTGAGACACAGAGAGAGGAAGTCATTGCCCAAGGTCACGCAGCTGGTTAGTGTCTGGGAGAGGATATGAACACAGACAGTCTGACCTCGGGCAGCAAACACAGGTTAACTGCTAAGCTCTCCTGCTCCCTTTTGAGGGAGTGGAAGGCAGAGAGACGTACGTGATTTTCTTTGATGCTTTCGTGGATTTCGCGATTCTGGGGCGCCCCGCTCTCCAAGGCACCTCTGTGTGGCTGAAGACCTGAGCTGGGCTGGGTGCTGGGGAGCACGGGTGGGGCAGGGCCTGCTGACCATTGTGTCCCTGCAGCGGCTGTAGAGGCCTGCGTCCTGCATGGGCTGCGGCGGCGGGCGGCTGGCTTTCTGCGCAGCAACAAGATTGCAGCTCTCTTCATGAAAGTGGGCAAGAACTTCCCACCGGCCGAAGAGCTGAGCCGCAAGGTGCAGGACCTGGAACAGCTGATGGAGAGCGCGTGAGTGTGGAGCATGGGGTATGGGCTGGAGCGTTCCTGCAGGGGACAGTCCAGGCTCCTCCCTGAGCTCTGCCAGAACCCGCACCTCCTGGCACTGTCTGCACTCTCCTTTCGCTCCTCAAACCCGCCAGACTCTTTCCTACCCCGGGGCCTTTGCACATGCTCGACCTACCACCCGGTTCACACGCCTCACCTTCCAGGGCTGGTGCCTTGTCATCATTCAGGCTTTCCCCCAGTTAAGGGCAAACTCCAACCCTCACCCCATTTCTCTTACATATCACTGCTTATTTTCTCTCCTGTGGTTATCACCACCTCTAATTATTCATTCCTTTGTGTACTTTTTACTTAATTGTTGTCTATCTCTCCTCCTTGGCTCTGAACTCCATGAGAACAGGCCACTAAAATCTGTTATTCCCCATTTTGTCCCCAGTGTCTGGACAGTGCCCAGCACCTGGTAAAATGCTCAAGAAATGATTGTTGAATGAGTAAGTGTCTGCTGTTAGCCAAACCCATTCCGCATGCAGGAAGACCAAGTTTAATGAAACTACTGTGGTCTCCATCTGCATGGATCAGATACTGACACTGAGGCAACAAGGGGACCGGTGACTTCACTCACACGTCTGGAGGGCTGATTTCCTGGGGGGAGGGCTCAGGGCCTGAGGGCATGTACGGGAGAACCTCCCACCAGAGTCCCGACCGCACAGTTTGACTCTACGCCAGAGCCGCGGTCTGGAGCCTGGTCAGGGCTAGCAAAGAGGTTTCAGCTCCCATGGGTGCCAGCAGCCGCCCACAGGACCTTGTTGTGAAAGATTCCGGAGCCGTGACTGGGCTTCACGGGAAAGAATGTGTGGATTGATTCGCCGTGTGTGTGACGGGCAAGAGAAGGGAGAGAGAGGCGCACGTGCTGTGTGTGCCGTGGGTGATCGCTCCTCCTCAGCGGGTGGGAGATGGTCCTTTCCCTCCCTTGCAGGCTGTGCCAGCCCAGGGCTGCTGGCCAGAACTGTGGGACGGGCAAGGCTGTGGACTTAGCGTCACCGCCTCCCTTTCGGAATCAGACTCCTCAGCCACTTGGTCTTCAAGGTGCCTTCCAGTCCGTATGCTAAATTCCCAAGTGTTTGCTGACAACTTCCGAAAGGGAGCGATTTCCATGGGCCTTCCATAATATCGGGAATGACTTTCTCATGGAGGAATTAGAGATACCCATGCCAGGTGGTAAGGGAGAGCCATTCATTTCATTCATGCAGTCGCTCATTCATGAGAGAGGGAAGGGGAGAGAGGGAATGAGAGAGAGAGATGAAGAGAAGTATCGCTATGAGAATCTGGCTTGCCCATCAACAGTATATGAAGGTGTCTGTTTTATCGCATCTTCACACTCACTGGGTGTTATTTTTTTCAACACGTCACCCACTTGCCAGGAGCAATGTGGGCTTTTGTTGTTGTTTTAGTCGCCGTTCCTTCATTCCCTAGAGAGGTTGGGCATTTTGCTGTTTGCACATTGGTCCTGTTGGATCTCCTTTTTTGCGAATATTCCTCCTCCTTCTGTACTGGTCTTGAAGGCGAAACCAGATTCAGGGCCTCCAGGAGAATGTGCGGAAGCTGCCGAAGCTGCCCAGCCTGTCCCCACTTGCCATCAAGCACCTGTGGATCCGCACTGCTTTGTTTGAGAAGGTCCTGGACAAAATTGTGCATTACCTGGTCGAAAACAGCAGGTGAGTGAGAAAGAGCAGCCGCCGTGGCGTGCTCTGGCGCCACCTTCTGGCCATTTTGGGAACTGCACCCTATGGCACAAAGCAACTTTCTTTTCTCTCCTGTTGACGTGCCCTTGATTTGAAAGCAGTTAGATAAAGGCCTTCTGGATGTTTGCCTCTAAATGAGCCCAGCTTAGAACCTGGGACTATTTAGCTGCTTCCTGCTAATATAGGATCTTCAAATTTGGAGTGAGGAACAAGGATCTTGCAATCTTAGGGATCTTTTTCCTCCCATGAATGAAGCCTACAGTCTACTTGCTAACTGTGGTCCTAGAAGAGTCATGTAGCTTCTCTGTGTCTCTGCTGCTCTTTTAATAAATGGGACAAGGGGGCGCCTGGGTGGCGCAGTCGGTTAAGCGTCCGACTTCAGCCAGGTCACGATCTCGCGGTCCGTGAGTTCGAGCCCCGCGTCGGGCTCTGGGCTGATGGCTCAGAGCCTGGAGCCTGTTTCCGATTCTGTGTCTCCCTCTCTCTCTGCCCCTCGCCCGTTCATGCTCTGTCTCTCTCTGTCCCAAAAATAAATAAATGTTGAAAAAAAATTAAAAAAAAAAAATAAATAAATGGGACAGGGATTGTTGCCATTCTGGAGAAGAGGTGAGAAGGGGAGTTAGTGAGTACAGTGTTTTGGAAATGTATGATACTTTTTTTACATTTTCTATTCTAGCTCAGATTAACCTGGTGTAAAGGTTTTAGACTATGAGTACTCTTGGCAAGCATTCATCCATGCATTCATTCATCCAGTAAATATTTAATGGGCACCTACCATGTGCCAGGCACTAACTGAGATGTTGGAGATACATTGGTCTTAACTGTCATGTTAAGAGCTTGGATATTATGCTAAGAGCACAGAGGAGCCAGTGAAGAATGTGGGCTTTTGTATAACCTGAGACTCTTCATGGCTAACACTCCTTCCAGCCGTAGACAGATGGGGAGAGAGAGATAGACAGGGGGAGTGGGAAAGAGGAAACACGATGAGGGAAATACCTGAGAATCTCCTCATCTCTCGGTATATGAAAGTGCCTGTTTAACCACATCTTCACATGCAGTGGGTATTATGATTACCTTTTATTCTTTGCCTGTTTGCTAGGAAAATATATATGAAAGGAGAGAGCAGAGTCCTTCCTCTCACGAACCTCACATAGTTGCAGGGAAAACAGGAAAATAGTAATTGTGGTAATATGTGGTGAGTATTCCAAGTCAGGTGGGTGGTGTTTAACTTCCTCTGGGTGGTCAGGAAAAGAATCCTGGAAGACACGGCAGTTAATCATCAGTTTGAAGGGCACGTAGGCGTTAACCCAGTGAAGTGGGTAGGGAAAAGAGTGTTCCCAGCCAAGGGAATAGCAGGTGCAAAGGCCAGGAGGCAGGAGACAAATTGGAAGAAATCCAGGCTCTGGAGTGCAGTTAATCTCTTCACCTTCTAGTAAAATGTGATACGTCTCTGCCCCGTGCCCTCGCATGGGTGCGGGCCTCCGGAGCTAATGCCTTTGGCATATGACCTTGTGTTTTCTGCTGAATGAGTCGGTAGAAGGAATGAGTAATTTATTTGAGCAGCAATGCCAGACTATCTCTTTATTTTTTTTTTGTCTAAACTTTTTATTTTTTTGATTCGCATAGAAGTTGTAACATTAGCGCAAAGCGTTCTCGCCTGCCCTCAGTGATCACATCCTACATAACCATAGTACAAATACCAAAACAGGAATTTGACATTGGTACGATACTGTTAACTAAACTACATGCTTTATTTGGATTTCACTAGTCTTTACGTACACTCATTTTTTTCTGTCTAGTTCTATGGAATTTTAGCATAGTTAAATTCAGTATAAATACATATATGTATTATTTACTTAAACGTATTTAACTATTTAATAAAAATTACATATGTATATGTATCATATTCATAGTATAAATACAGTCTATAATTCTGTATAACCAACACCACAGTCACGACACAGAACTGTTCCAGTGAAACCTACCACCCCAAAGAAGCTCCCTCGAGCTACCCTCGATGGTCACATCTTGCCCCCAGTCCCACCTGCTAGTTTTTAAGGTACTCTTTCCAAGGTTTATGATCATGCAACGGTGCTGGTTTTCAGCATAGAGACTGAGTGGCAGAGTGGAAAGTGTCTTGAAGTTTTACCTTCAGATCTGACACCAAAATGGATAAACTTGCTGCTGAGAATGCACAGAGCATGTCCGTTCGGCTTCAGCCAATATCCTGGTGGATAGAAGATTCCTCTGGGGTCAAATTACAGTGATGTTGCCACCCCTTAGCAAGAAGTCCCTGGTGTCAGAGTCTGTGCTGTTGCTGTAAAAGCAGGTCAATATTTAATCCTCCCAACAGCCTGGGCAGGTGAGTTCTGTCATTCTTGTCATTTTATAGCTGAGGAGCTCAGAGAGGGTAGTCGTCACATGCCCAGAGACACACAGTGAGAGTGGGAGTGGCCGACCTGGGCTCCCACTCAGTCTGCCTTGCTGCAGATCCTGTGTTCTTAGACCCCTGCTGTAGGATGGGAACACCCAAGCCGGCTGGGTATAGCTTGCATCCACCTGCTGTGTGGCCTCCAAGAAGTCACTTACCCTCTCTGAGCCTGACATCCCTTGGGAAGGTAGAACAAGGTCCTTTCCAACTCTAAAATTCGGTTCCTAGCTTGAAGGAGTTTGCAGAGAATTAGGAGGCACTACACAACAACTCAAACAAAAAAGCAAAACCCAAAAACACTCAGCACAAACATTGTCTTGCC
This sequence comes from Herpailurus yagouaroundi, assembly GCF_014898765.1. Classification (NCBI taxonomy): domain Eukaryota; kingdom Metazoa; phylum Chordata; class Mammalia; order Carnivora; family Felidae; genus Herpailurus; species Herpailurus yagouaroundi. Next base: position 6,245,334 of record NW_024412645.1, on the reverse strand, counting down.
CATATGACAAGTTATTTTGAAGAGCCAGAAGCCAGGGGGCGCTTGTGAGCACGTCAGGCCAGCGTCATCCACATAGTTATCCGCGCAGGAAGTCCTGTTAATATAGCTTTTCCGTACACACCACAGCTAAAAAGCCTTTTATTGCCTCAATAATATTAGAAGAGCTGACATCATCTGAGCTCCCAAGCCACTTGGCGCCTGAAATGGAAGATGTGATAGAAGCTGATAGAAGCAGCCAGGAGCAGCCTTCTAATTACTATTCCCGTTACTCTCATTAAGGCTGTATCACAGCCATGTATTAAGCAGTTACGTGCCAAGCATGGTACTAAGTGCCCACATCTGTTGTCTCTTTCAAAAGTCCCTTTTTCTTTTTTTTAAATTTAAGTAAGCTTCACACCCAGCATGGAGCTCAACGTGAGGCGTGAACTCACGACCCTGAGATCAAGACCTGAGCTGAGATCAAGAGTCAGACACTTAACTGAACCATGTAGGTGCCCCTCTAAAGTCCTTCTGATGGCCCTAGGATATATGTTTTTATTACCCCCATTTTACAGATGGGACATTTGAGGCTTACAGCGTTAACTGGGTAACAAGAGGGAGGCTGAACTCAGTCTGCTCTTAAGCATCAGGTCAGTTGTGCGCCCTCTGCTGGTTACCATCCAGACCTGCCTGTCCTTTTCTCTTACTAGTAAATACTATGAGAAGGAAGCCCTCCTGATGGACCCGGTGGATGGCCCCATCCTTGCATCTTTGTTGGGTAAGTGGTCCAGGGCTCTGAGCTTCATCTGGATCTCTGATGTTGGCTCACTAGTGCACCTCCTAAGGGCCTCTCTGGTTTCCCTCTAGCCTTCTCCATCAAAACTTACCTGTTCCCTGGCTCTTGCTCTCAGGCTCTTGTGCTGGACTCTCCCTGGGGCATACTCACTGGCTGGAGGGGAGAGGCAGTGAAGGTGGTGGCCCATCTGGGGGTAGACAGGAGGGTAGACTTTGAGGGCTATGGATTCCCAGTCCCTGTATGCTCCACAGTGGGGCCCTGTGCCCTGGAGTACACCAAGATGAAGACTGCCGATCACTTCTGGACTGACCCCTCGGCCGACGAGCTTGTCCAGAGGCACCGCATCCACAGCTCGCACCTGCGGCAGGACTCACCCACCAAGCGTCCAGCCCTCTGTGTGAGTAGGGGTGGACTCTGGGGCCCTGGGAGGGAGTTGGGCTGAGTGCCAGACTTGGTGTGGAGGTGGAGAACGGAGTGGGACATTGAGGGTCACCGCAGGCCTCACCCTCCACCTCCCCTCACCCTGCCAGATCCAGAAGAGACATTCAAGTGGCAGCATGGACGACCGACCATCCCTTTCTGCCCGTGACTATGTTGAGTCCCTGCACCAGAACTCCCGGGCCACGCTCCTCTATGGCAAGAACAACGTTCTGGTTCAGCCGGTGAGAGATATCTGGGACCCAGATCTTCCACAGGGGGTCTGGCTTCCGGTTGTACAGGAGGCGTTCCCTCTGGTTCCGGGCTGCTCATCCATTCATCCATCCATCTATCCACACCTCCATCTCTCCATCCATTCATCCAT
>NW_024412645.1:6187528-6243357 GCF_014898765.1 Herpailurus yagouaroundi | reverse complement strand
CATCCACCCACCTACCTGTCTTTACTTCTACCCATCCATCCATCCATGCACCCACCCATCCATCCATCTTCCTACCCATGTTTACTTCCATCCATCCATCCATCCATCCACCCATCTTTACCTGCATCCATCCATTTGTCCATCCATCTATTTAATTATCCATTTATTTTCCAGTCCATCTCTCCACCCACCTGTCCACCTAGCTGTCCATCCATCCATTCTCTTTTGTTGTCACTCACTCATTCAGCAAGTATTTATACTGAGCTTTCCTTGTGCTGGATGCTTGGGATATCAGGATAAATATCTTCATGGTTGAGATATTTTTTAAATGTTTATTTTTGAGAGAGAACATGCATGGGGGAGGGGCAGAAAGAGGAGGACAAAGGATCCAAAGTGAGCTTCACCCTGACAGCAGAGAGCCCAATGCGGAGTCGAACTCACGAGTTGTGAGATCTCAACCTGAGCTGAAGTAAGACGCTCAACCAACTGAACCACCCCGGTGCCCCCTTCACAGTTGATATTTATGGAGTGCTTTCTTTGTGTCAAGCACCATGATAAGTGCTTTTAACTGTATTAACTCATTTAAAGCTCCCAGCAACTATTTGATGCAAGTAGTGTCATCCAAGATGATAACGCTGAGATGTGCACAGGGGGGAGTAAGTGGCAGAGTCATGCTTTGAATTCAGGCTGCCTGATGTGGGAGTTGAATCATTTATCAATCACCTCTAGGCCTGGCTGGTGCAAGCCCCAGAGATGGGTGGTGAGCCAGGCACACGAAACCCCTACCCTCATGGAGTAGATACCCCTCTGCCTTTCCCTTCCTGAGACTGTGTGGATCAGTGTGGTGTTTGGGCTCAGCTGGGAGGAAGCAGAGGAAGCTGCCAGTAGCTCTAGCTCTGTGGTCACAGTTGTGATCACGGGGTGACCCTGAGCGAGTCACTTCTCCCTGTGAGCCTTAATGTCCACATCACAATGGGTACAAGATCCTACCTCCTCAGATCTAAGAAGCTATGGATTTAAGATGCTCCATTTTTAAACATAACCATCAGGAAGTAAAAAAACGATACTAAGTTCTAGAAGATGTTTTCTCATTACTTGGAAATTTTATTTGACACTTTTTGAGAGTTCTTTCAGCTCTTTGATTTGGATAAAAGGAGTTTTGTTTTTTTTTTTAGGCGTGCCTGGGTGACTCAGGTGGTTGAGTGTCCGACTTGGATTTTGGCTCAGGTCATGATCTTGTGGTCTGTGGGATCGAGCCCTGCATCAGGCTCTAGGTTGGCAATGTGGAGCCTGCTTGGGATTCTGTCTCTCCCTCTCTCTCTCTGCCCCCTCCCAGCTCACTCTCTCTCTCTTGAAGTAAATAAATAAACTTAAAAAAAAAAGTAAAAGGGTTTTCTTTTAAGTCATACATTGCTTTTTTAACTATGCATAAGGGAACTTATAACTGACATTCATTAGTTAAGACGGTCCTAAAATTTCTTCACATTTCAGGGTTTAATTTTCTATATCAGTTTTTGACTTAGAGTCATCACTGCTTGTATTTTTCTAATAAATACTGTTTTCTTTTTTTTTCTTTGTGAGAGAGAGAGAGAGCATGTGCACTTGCACACACACACACACACACAGAGAGAGAGAGAGAGAGAGAGAGAGAGAGAGAGAGAGAGAGAGAATCCCAAGGAGGCTCCGTGCCCAGCACAGAGCCCGATGTGCGGCTTGATCCCATGACCCTGGGATCGTGACCTGAGCCGAAATCAAGAGTCAGACACTTAACTGAGCCACCCAAGCACCCCCAAATACTGTTTACTGTTCCATCCAAAGAAGGGGTCAACACACTATAACCCATGGGCCCAATGCAGCGCTCCACCTGTTTTTGCAAATAAAGTTTTATTGTAACAGAGCCGTGCCCATTACCTATCGTGTATGGCTGCTTTCACGCTGTAACGGCAGAGTTGAGTGGTCACACCTGAGTCTGTATGTCTCACAGAACCAAAATTACTCCCCATCTGACCCTTTATACAAAAAGCTTGCTGACCTCTGATCAGGAGTGTAGGAGGCCCAGCGTTTCTCACAAGTGCGTGTCCTTGGTTGTTGCTCTGCAAGGCCATCTGGAATTGTGGGCATGGCTGTAGTGGTGAATAATGTGTCTCCTCTGCCAATATCAAATCAGTGCTCTACTGCTCTGCTGCCCGTGTTTCTGCATACACAAAAACTTTGGAAGTCGAAGATGACTCACCGTCTAATTTTTCTGAAGACGTTTAAAATAGCACCTGTTCTCCGCATGTGAAGTAACAACATAGGAACAACTAGGACCGAGTTTGCAGGAGGTCAGGCAATGACCACTGTGTCACGATGGTGAGATGCCACCTGCTGTAAGATACATCCACACTTCAGGTACAGGAAAACATGGAAAACGTTCATGACCCGGGGCAGCAGTGCTCCGTCATGGGGCTGCAGGCATGAGTGGCTAACTTGAGACAGTGTGGGTAAAGCTGAGACAAGCTAGGTGCTCGGTAAATGTTGGCTGTCCATCTCCACATGTTGTTGAGGTGAATTTGCGTCCTTTATTTGTGAGGCTTGGAGAGACCACCCCCTCCCCCACACCCCACCTGGGATAAAGCAGAGGGAGCCGCTGAGAAGTTCTGCAGGCTCATGGGGAACACAGAGGGTCAGGCTGCTGGGCAGTGAGTATGGTGTGGGTGTTTGGAGGAGGAGATTCAGGATAACGTCTGTGGTTGGGGCATAGAACTCGGTTGCCCTCTTGTTCTCCCTTAAGACTGGCCAAAATGATGCCAGATAAATGACTCCTGTCAAGGAGAGGGTGGTGTTGGGGCGCCTGGGTGGCTCCGTCAGGTGAGCGTCTGACTTGATTCCAGCTCAGGTCATGATCTCATGGTTTGTGACTCAAGCCCTGCATTGGGCTCTGCGCTGGCAGCACGGAGCCTGCCGGGGTTTCTCTCTCTCCCTCTCCTTCTACCCTTCTTCCCTCTCTCTCTCTCACACACAATAAATAAATAAGACATTTATTTATTTATTTTTATTTTTTATGTCTTTATTTTATCTTGAGAGGCAGAGTGCAAGAGGGGGCAGGGGTAGAGAGAGAGGGAGACACAGAATCTGAAGCAGGCTCCAGGCTCCGAGCTGTTGGAACAGAGCCTGACGTGGGGCTCGAACTCATGGACCGTGAGATCACGAAATGAACCGAAGTCCAACGCCCAACCGACTGAGCCACCCAAGCACCCCTAAAACATTGTTTTAAAAAGGAGAGCGTGGTATTAAAGAGGAATAGAGCCCCTTCCTGATTCTAAAGAGTCCCCGGCTCTGCCCTTGCAGCAGGGCTTCCTGGACCTTGGTTGGGGGGTGGGTGGGAGTGTGAAAGTGCAGGGGGGCAGCTCTCAGAAGTGCATCTCTAGAACCCATCCTGGGTGGTTGGCTACAGACTGCTTTGCTTAGCATGGCCCCCTGGAAGGAGGTACAGGATCTTCCAAATGGTCGTAGCCTTGGAGGGCATGACCCAACCCCTTGGATCTGGTTATGCCTCCTTGAGTCAGACGGCCCAGGGCCTATGACCACTGTGACTCTGGCACTTTGACCAAGCCTATGCCCTCCTCTCTCTGCAGAGGGATGATATGGAGGCCGTGCCAGGGTACCTGTCTCTACACCAGACAGCTGACGTCATGACCTTGAAATGGACGCCTAACCAGCTGATGAACGGGTCGATGGGGGACCTGGACTATGAGAAGAGGTAGGGCGCCGGGTCCTTCTCCCCCTTTGGCACAGGGAAGTGTGTGCTCTGTCCTTTGTGTCCTGCCCCGGCCCGCTGTTCTGTCTGGTTGTTGCGGCCACTTGGGCCAGCCCCCTGCAGCTGTGGCTTTATGGGTAACTCATTAGGAGGATCTGGAGACCAACTAGAAGAATCTTAGAATCTAATACGGGAATTAGGCAGGCCCTGGTCAAACACCACCCAGAGGGAGAAATCTTAACTAAGAGCTTGGGAGCCTGCAAATGGCAAATATTCCCCATCTGCTGCCGTCCTTCCCATCACTCCGTAAAGGAGGAAAGCTGGAGGTGTTGGTTGGTGGGCATCTGGTCCAGGGTTGTGTCTCCTGTGACCCTGGGATTTTCAAGACTCAGCAAAGGCTTTGGAGTCACACGCCGAAGACACACGGAAACCAAGGGTCCCCTGCTACAATCCTGTGTGTTCCTGCACAATTAGGGACGGCCCTAGGAGGAGCCCAAACAAAGGGAAGGCTCAACCTGATTATTTCAGCTTGAGGAGTCTTGGCAGCTTTATATAAAATAGGGGCTCCTTTCAAGGAACATAACCAGAACACTGTTCTTGTGTTCTGTTTCATGTTAAGCTTCAGTGTGAGTAACACGAGGCCTGGGTGTGATTAATACCATTCTCTAAGCCACTTCCTGTGCAGAGGTGGCCATCTGTCTTCAGAGACGGTCAGTGGGAGGTAGAGTTGGTTCTAGGCTGAGCCGTATAATTCAGCTCTAGCTAGACTCCAGAGTTTCTGATCAAGAAGCCCTCACCGAGGAACAGCATGGGGCCCAGGAGATGCCCTTGGCCTGGGGCATTATTTCAATGGACTTGTCTTAAACCTCAGGCCTTCCGCAACCCCTCCCAGCTGAATCTGGATCACACGGAACCCTGAACCTCCTTTAAAGCATTTATAGAATCGCAGACACGTAATAAATCTGTGCCTATTTGTATATCAGCTGTTGCTTCTAGACCTCAGTTCCGTGAAGGCAAGGCACCTGTCTTACTCATGTCTTCTCTTTGGCAACTGCCACAGATCCTAGTACAAAGTAGGTGCTTAGATAATCTCTGTGAAGCAAAGCAGGGAAGTTACTGGATTCAGTCATCAGATCTGAACAGAGCACCCGCTACATTCCAGGCACTGTGCTAGATACAAGAAACATAGCAGATGAACAGAAGGAGAGGAAAATCTTTACTCTCTCGGAGCTTCCACTGTATTTACCTTACACTGAAGGAGACCACAATAAAACAGGTGTATGGATAAGTGTACGTTTTAGGCCCAAGTGCTTGCTTGGTTCTCATCCTGCTGGAAGATTTGGGGTGTGTCTGTCTCTCCCTGTCTCTGGGCTTCAGTCTCCCCTTCTATCAAATGAGAGGCCTGCACAACATGATCTTCCCAGAACTCAAAGGGTTTGCAGGGGCTCTCCATACACAGAAGTGTCATCTGTCAGATAGCACAACCCAAAGGCCCTGTTTGCTATTTGGACTTACACCCAGGATTGTGTGGGCAGAAACCTTTTTGTTTTTAATTTTTTTTTAACTTTTATTCATTTTTAAGATACAGAGAGAGACAGAGTGTGAAGGGGAGGGGCAGAGCGAGGGAGACACAGAATCCATAGCAGGCTCCAGGCTCTGAGCTGTCAGCCCAGAGCCCGATGCAGGGCTCAAACCCATGAACCATGAGATCATGACCTGAGCCGAAGTTGGAGGTTTAACTGACTGAGCCACCAAGGTGCCCCAACTTTGTTTTTAACTTTTTTTTTAATGTTTATTCATTTCTGAGAAACAGAGTGTGAACAGGGGAGGGGCCGAGAGAGAGGGAGACACAGAATCTGAAGCAGGCTCCAGGCTCCAAGCCAATGCAGGGCTCGAACCCACGAACAGTGAGATCATGACCTTAGCCGAAGTTGGACGCTTAACCTGCTGAGCCGCCCAGGCACCCCTGGGGAGAAAACTATTTTTTCTTTAATTTAAAAAAAAAATTTTTTTTTACATTTATTTATTTTTAATAGAGAGAGACAGAGCACAAGTGGGGGAGGGGCAGAGAGAGAAGGAGACACAGAATCTGAAGCAGGCTCCAGGCTCCGAGCTGTCAGCACAGAGCCAGACGCGGGGCTCGAACTCACAAACCGCGAGATCGTGACTTGAGCTGAAGTTGGACGCTTAACCGACTGAGCCACCCAGGTGCCCCTGGGCAGAAAACTTTTAATGTTGATATTTTGGAGAGGCATTGAGCCAAATGATTGCCAAGTACCTCCCACCCCTCCTCCAGCTCAGATCAGTGGGACTCCATCTTTCATCATTATCTTTTCCTCTGAGAACAGGCATAGCATAGGCGCATCAATATTTACTTCCAACTGAGCCTGTACTTCCCAGGTCACTACTGAGGGGGCTAGAAACTTCCCCAGCCTTGGGTTCTCAACCTCCATCTATCCGGTGAGAGAGAAAAAGCTAAGGGTCAGAAACATGGTGGTTAGCCTATAGGATGTGGAGGTGCCCAGGGACTCTGGCATCTCTTTGGAGACCAAGAGACAACAAAGATAAGGGGTATGGTCCTTGTCTGAGAAGCTTCAGTACCTCTTCTCTTGTCCCAGCCAGCGCCCCCTCGTGTACAACCAGGGTCATAACTCCCCAGCTAGGTTTCCTCATGTCCATGAGGAAATATCACCAAAGAGTGGCTATTTGGGCTCTGGAGTCAGGCTGGACTTGGCTCAGATCTCAGCCCTGCTGTGTGGAACAGCTGAAACTCCCATACCCTGCTGATGGCCCAACCACTTGACAATCTAGTTTAGAAGTGTTTTCTGACCTACCCTTACCACGTGACCCAGCAGTTCTGGTCTAGGAAGTTGTTAAAACCTGTCAAATGAAATCAAAAGCTCAGCTCTTGCTCCTTCCCAGTTGAGCGATCTTGGACAACTTCGCCTTCCTGAACCTCAGTTTGTTCATCCGGTGTAAAATGGGGATGTGGTCATGGAACCTCCGAATAGGTGTACAGGAAGGAGTCGAGGAGAAAATGCATGTAATACCCTTAGCAGGGAGACTGGAACCCAGAAAGGCCTCTCAGTCATGGGACTGTTGGTGTTAAGTTTACACAGATCCAAAGGGACTGTGGCCACAGAGATCCTCTTTGCTGGTGTGTGGTGGTAGCTGGAAAGTTGTTTTGTCTACTGGGCACCCTAGGGTATTCACCATTCACTCTGAATATTCTCGGAGCATCTTGCAGAAGTAAAGAAAACCCAGGCGCTGTCCAGTTCAGCACCTCTTGGGGGAGACAGGAGAAAACAGGCAACCACAACCTGTATGATGGGTACAATGTGGAAGCCCAGGGAAGGACCTTCTGGCCAAGACTCGCCCGTGAGGGACTCAGCAGAGGCTGCTCAGAGGCTCTGAAAATGTTGGTGCACTCAGCTGCCCTCCAAGGATGTTCGCGCCATGGACCCTGGCGAGGCTGACTCTGGTACAGATAGACCAGCGCAGGAAGGTCCCTTAGAAAGCTTCTGTTCCAACTTCCTCATGTTGCAGCTAAGGAAACTGAGGCCCAGAGAGGAGAAAGGACTGAGTCAGTGTAATTGGTAAAGTGGGATTTGAAGTTTGACCTTGAAGCCTGTGTTGGTTCAGGTCCTCCAAGAAGCAGACCCAGACAGAATTAGACGTGCAGCAGAGACTTAACGTGAGCGGAACCTGTGAAGGATGAAGCTGGTTGCCCCTGTGAATAGGGAGGGGAGAGAAGGAAGAGAGAGTCTTCTACGCTGCAGTTCTTAGCATGTTCAGCCAGCTCAGTTGGGAGCCCCTGGGCTAAAGTTGACCATCAGAGGAGCCCCCCGTCCCGCAGGAATAGGCCTACGCTGGCGCCCCCATGTGCCCGGGCCTGCTTGAGAGCTGCCCAAGAGAAGCATGGTCTTGGCACAAACATGACGGTGGATCAGGAGAGGTGGCCTCTGAAGCTGTTGGTCAGCTCTGGTCCCCACAGCAAGATCTGAAGGACACCCAAGCAGTGCATTCCCCTGACTGCCACAAAGCCCCAGTTCCTGTGAGCCCCACCTCCATGGTGTTCTGAGGGGAAAAGTGATCTGTTTCAATACAGCAGTAGGCTTTGATCTGAAAAGGGAGAGAATAAAGTATGTAAGCACAGAGACCATGAGCCAAGTACTTTTTTCTGTCTCAGCATTGTGTTGAGCCCTTCAAATATGTGATTCCATTTAACTGTCACAGCCGCACTGTGTGGTGGGTAATTACCATCCCCCATTTTACAGAGGAGGAAACTGAGGCCCATAGAAGCCTTCACATCACACTGTTGGGACCTATGGGGTCAAAGCTGTTGAGTGGCTCTTCTAACCCCTCGGATGCATGGTGGTTTGGCGTTGGGGTCTGAGTCAAGATACTTAGATACCTGTGACAGAAAACTAAACTCAAGTGGACTTGGGCATTGAGCCGAAAAATTCTGGACAGTGGCTTCAGGCATGGCTGGATCCAGGGACTCAAATGATGGGGGCCTGAACTCTCCATCTCTTGGTTCTGCTTTCCTGACGACTCCATCGTCAGGCAGGCTTTTTCTTGCCATGATTCCCTATGTTTCCAGACTTTTATCATCTCTGCTCCTACTCTCCTAGCAGAAAGGAGCATCCTTTTCCCGGTTTATTCTAACATAAATCCGACAACTGAGTCTCATTCATTCTGCTTGGGTCATGGGGCCATCCCTGAACCAATCACTGTGGCTGGAACAGTAGAATGTGCGGATCGGCCAGGCCTGGGTCAGATGGCTATTCCTGGAATCCTGGCATAGAGGGTGGGTGGAGTCAGCCTCAGCCACATGGATGGGGGCAAGGGAAGTGTGTTCCTCAGAAAATTGGGGTACTGGGACCAGAAGAAGGCGAGGTAGATTTGGGGAAGTCTTGAATACAGATGTTGGGGACAGATGGGTCCTAGTGAAAAGGGTTAGCAAGGGTGTGGTCTTCTGGCCTCATGGGCCCTTACCCATGATGAAGTGAGCAGACATCCTGTGGAACTAACCATCCCTCCCCTTCCAGCGTCTACTGGGACTATGCTATGACCATCCGCCTGGAGGAGATTGTATACCTGCACTGCCACCAGCAAGGTAGGGACTGTTGGGGGAGCGCGGGGTGGGGGTGTTCCTTCTGGCTCCCCTGCCTGCTCCCACCTCCTCATTACCTGTGCAACCTCAAACAAGTGATTTCACCTCTCTGAGACTCGGTTTCCCCATCTGTGAAATGGAATCACCACAGCACCTAGTCATGGCATTGTTGTAAAGATCAAATGACATAGGTTCAGGACTTAGCATCAAACCCACGGTGTTAGCTGCTGACACTTAATGGAGCCCTTGTGATGTGCCAAGCAGGGCTCTAAACAGGTTGGCACAAAGTCACACAGCCTGTAAGCTCCAGAGTTTGGACTCAAACCCGGAGCTCAAGGAAGGTACACTCAGAACAATCAGAGGGCTATTCTGTTGTAGAAAGCAAGGGATCTGGACTCTACCAAGGCATGACACATTAATCTTATTTAAAACCTTTTTAATGTTTATTTATTTTTTGAGGGGTGGGTGCAGAGAGAGAAAAGGAGACACAGAATCCAAAGCAGGCTCCAGGCTCTGAGCTGTCAGCACAGAGCCTGATGCAGGGCTCGAAGTCATGAACCATGAGATCATGCCCTGAGCCAAAGTCGGACACTTAACCACCTGAGCCACCCAGCTGCCCCACATTAAGCTTATTCAATGAGACAGACCTGGGTTCAGATCCAGACTCTACTGTGCGACCCAGAGCAAGTCATGTACCCTCTCTGAGCCTTAGTTTCATCATTTGTAAAATAGGCAATAATAGATAGACCTCATAGGGCTATTTTGGGTATTCCAATAACACACTGCCTTTCATGTGCTGTGCTTATATACAGTAAGCGCTCAATACATGCTAGCAAGCCACTACTGCCCTGAGAAGGGGTAGGTCTGAAAGCCTCCATTCAAAAATAGGTCAGGTTGATGCATAGAGGGTACTTGAGGGACATGGGGTGTTTCCCCTTGGTGGGTGATTTCGGGGGGGGCGACCACATTCTTCTGGACCATATCCCATAGTTCCCAGTCTGCAGCAGTGGCCGGTGGGATGGGAGGGGCTCTGGGGAGGTAAAAACTTCCCCTGACCTTCTGCCCAGGCCTTTCCCAGAGCCTTGGAGCAGGTCCACGGGTCTGGCTTGGCATGCCCAGGGCGATGTGTTTGCCGGGAGGACCCCCATCCCATGCCCCATAGTGACTTTCTGCCGGGTCTCCTCTGGCTGGGTCGTGGTGGCAGTGGACAGCGGTGGGACAGTGGTGTTGGTCAGCCAGGACGGGATCCAGAGGCCGCCGTTCCGCTTCCCCAAGGGGGGGCACCTCCTGCAGTTCCTCTCGTGCCTGGAAAATGGGCTGCTCCCTCACGGGCAGCTGGACCCTCCACTCTGGTCTCAGCGGGGGAAGGTGAGTGACCGTGGGGGCCCCAGGGAGGCTGGGACGGGGGCGGGGGTCAGCCGTGGGGAGTGGTCATTCTTTTTTTTTTTTTAATTTTTTTAATGTTTATTTATTTTTGAGAGAGAGTGTGAGCAAAGGAGGGACAGAGAGAGAGGGGGACAGAAGCTCCAAAGCGGGCCCTGCGCGGACAGCAGCAAGCCTGATGTGGGGCTCAAACTCACCAACTGCAAGATCATGACCTGAGCCAAAGTCAGATGGTCAACTGACCGAGCCACCCAGGCGCCCCAGGGTGGTCGTTCTTGCCCATGACTCTTTACCTGGCTTTGTGGGCTCATGCACACCCCACTGAGACCCTCAGGCCGTGCACAGACTCTGGGGACAGATGTATCCCAAGGGCTATGCATTGGGATTGTGCTTTCAGGGCAAAGTATTTCCCAAACTGCGCAAGCGAAGCCCTCAGGGTTCTGCCGAGTCCACGTCTTCGGACAAGGAAGATGACGAGGCCACAGATTACGTGTTCAGGATCATCTATCCCGGCATGCAGTCTGAATTCGGTAAGCTTCCCAGTCTCTGGGCCCCCGAGATCTAACCTGTTAGCTGAACATGAAAATAACTCCAGGTGTTTGGGGCTTGTGGACAGGTGCTCTGGGTTCTGGGGCCGGGGGGGGGGGGGGTGCAGGGACTTGAAACCAGGAAGTTAGTATCTCAGTTTCCCCCCAGTGAGAACCACGCACTACTGAGCTTAATAAAGGTGAACCTGGAGCAGGAATTACCACGGGGTAGTGAGTGGGCTCTGGAATCCTGGTTGAATTGGGGCAAGTCACTTCACCCTTCTGTGCCTTGGTCTCCTTATCTGTAAGATGGGGATGTTAACATAGCACCTGCATCATCGGGCCCTTGTGGGGACTAAATTAGAGAAGGCCCTTGGCACAGAACACGTCCATGCTAGCTGCTGTTATGTGGTTGTTGGTATTTTATTTCACTCTACTGTTGTCAGGATTCAGTGAGATAATGAGGTGATCAATGTAAAGTCCCTGGAATCAAGTCTCGCACACAGTAGGCTTCAATACATGATAGTCAAAAACAGCAAAGGCGGGAAGCAAAGCACCAGGCCCTGGCACACAAGACGCTAATATATGCCTGCCACTTGGGACAGTGACTGCCGTGACATAGATGCTTGGTTCGTGGAGACTGTTACCATTAAGGTCGTCTTTACCACGGAGGTGTTATTTGGATCAAATGAACTGATATTTGGAAAGTTCTCAGAGGCCTGGCATTTTATTTTATTTTATTTTATTAAAATTTTAATATTTATTTATTTATTTATTTATTGACAGACAGAGAGGGGGAGAGAGAGAGGGAGCTGGGGAAGGGCAGAGAGGGAGAGAGAGAATCCCAACCAGGCTCTGAGCTCTCAGTGCAGAGCCTGATGCAGGGCTTGAACTCAAGAACTGTGAAATCAGCACCTGAGCTGAAACCGAGAGTCGGATGCTCAACCGACTGAGCCACCGAGGTGCCCCAGAGTCCCAGCATTTATTAAGCACCATGTGGATGTCTTGTTTCAGCAACTCAGTATTAAGCTGTAGGTGCTTTCTGTCAACCCCGTTTTATTTTACCCTTGGTGGTCCTGTTGTTCCATTTGATGGGTAATGGCTCTGAGCCTACCTTTGCTATCGTGCCGGGTCGCTTCACGCTCTGGCTTTTGTCCACCGCTCAGTGGGATCTGGGGATGTGGGGCAGGCTTGGTGGTAATGTCTTATATTGCTCAGGTTGGTTTCTCATCTTCACCCATATATTCATTCCTTCATGGTCAGTTAGGACCAAAGCCTCGTGTTTCTGCATCACTAGGAGCCTGAGAGTGTCCTGAAGTGTTCATTACTACATCCGTTCCTACCCCGGTTCGGGGTCTGGAGCCGTCCCGGCCTGTCAGCGGTACCAGGCTCATACAGCACCCCCAAGAGCCGAATGATCAGAGGGGCCAGATGCCCCCTGTCTGCCTTCCCGGAAAGCCCTGTCTCTGCTTCCCAGAGAGGCTCACCCAACATATAGTTTGTAGGCTCTGCTGGGAGCCAGGCTGGGTGCCGGAGGTCTTACTTGCTTGGGAAGTGTCCATGTTAGCGTGTTGGGGCTCTCCGTGTGCCAGCAGAACAGACGCTGGCAGTGCCCACCCACACCCCTCCTTGCGGGCTCTCCTGTCGACTCCCATCCTAGTGTCTCTCTGCCTGAGGGTCCCTTCTGCCTGTGGGTGGGGGTGGGGTAGAGGTGTCCAGGAACCAGGATCCTCCCTGGAGCAGCCTTCAGCCAACGACTGGCAGGAATTAGTGTATAAACGCCCCGGCTCCCTCACCCCCCACCCCGGTAAGAAAGCTCTGACATGCGTGTCTGCATGTCTCCCAGAGCGCCCCCTCCCCCCCAGGAGATCAAGCACCAGTTGCCCATAGTGGTAACCTGAGCGGTAACCAGCCCTTTGCTCTGCCTTCTCGTGTCACTTCGCCTACCCATGCTTCTTGGAAACATCTCCCAGATAGACTCCCGGCACTTGAATTCTCATCTGCCCGTGAGGAAACCCCAGTGAACTCAGTTTATTTAGATCAAAGCTTTTCACTCATAGCGCTGCCGATGTTGTAGATGGAATAATTCTTGGGGGGGGGGGTGTCATGTGCCTTGTAGGATGTTGAGTGCCATCCCTGGTCTCCCGCTACTAATGGCCAAGCAGCAAATCTGCCCCCTCCCCCACCACCAAGCTGTGACAACCGGAAATGTCCCCAGACGTTGCTGAGTGTCATCTGGGAGCAAAAGGGCTCTTGGCTGAGTAAAGCACACATCACTGCATTCACCTCTCTGCCACTGCAGCATGGCCAAGTGACTTGCCCTCTCCAGACCTCATTTCCTTGTCTGTAGAAGGGGGAGACATTCTACAGACCCTCCCCACCCAGGATCATATTCTGAGGAGTCAGTGTGATGATGTATCAGGCACCTAACGCAATGCTAATCCTCACCACGGCCCTCCTAGGCAGGTGCCACTGTCTTCACCATCGCCTACTTTTCAGAAGAGGAAGCTGAAGCACAGAAAGGTTAAGAAACTGGTCCAGAGCCACACAGCTAATCTTCGGCGTGGTTGGGATTTGAACCCAGGTGTCCTGGCTCCAGAGCTTGTACCTCTCACAACCACTCCATGCAGATTGTTTTTGACCAGGATCGGTTGACACTGTGGTTTCACCCCCTTCATGCCCAAGCTCAGTCAGATTCAGCCCACGTGGAAATGGTGCCCCCTGCTTGGTTGATTTTCTCAGGGGCCTGAGCCCCAGAGCTATGGTTTTCACCTTTGAGGACAATGAAGTCCTTTCTGAAGAAGTGCCTAAATCAGAAATGGGCAGACTCCTTCCTGTGGTCCAAATTCGCCCAATGCCTGTTTTTGTAAATAAAGTTTTATTGGAACACGGTCACACGCATTCACAGACAGCGTGTCCATGGCTGCTTTCACACCACAGCAGCAGAGTGAGATCATTGTAACCAAGACTGTAGGCCCACAATGCCAAAAATATTTACATGTCTGGCCCTCTATAGAAAAAGTTTGCAGATGCCTGCCTTCAATAATAAGGGAGAAGAGTTTTGCCCTGTGGGCAGGATGATGTGGCCATAGATGGTTCTAAACCCCCTTTCAGTGTCTTCTTGCCTCCGTCTTGTGGTCCTTGTGCACAGAGGAGGCAGAGACCAGTTCTGAAACATTGAGCCCGTTTCGGAGTCGGAAGAGGGCCTTTCCATTCTCCTGTGTTGCTGAGACGGTCTGTGCCATCAGTGATGGCAGGCGTGAGCCACGCATGCCTCCCGAGCGCTTGAAATGCATCTAGTTCGGATGGAGCTGTGCCTTAAGTGTCAAATACACACTGCATTCTGAAGACTTACAACAACCAACAGAAATATAAAATATCTCCTCAGTAATTTTATATCGATTACACATTAAAATGGTAACATTACAGATATACTGAGTTAAACAGAAGTTATTGTTGAAATTGATTTCATCTGGTCCCCCCCCCCCCTTTAGTGCAGCTTCTAGAAACTTCTGAAGTAAGCATGTGGCTCAGGTTGGATTCCTGTTGAACAGAGCTGGTCTAGGGCAGGGTTTCTCAGCCTCGGCACTGTTGATATTTTGGGCTGAATAATTGTGTGTTTGGTGGGGTGGGGGTGGGTGGTCTGGTGCATTATCCCTGTCGTCTACCCACTAGATAGATGCCAGCAGCATCTAGCAAATTCCCAGGCCGTGACAACCAAAAATGTCTCCAGACATCGCCAGATGGCCTCAAGGTGCCAAAATTGCCCCAGTGGACAGCTGCTGGTCTAGAGCAAGGGTGGTGTCGGGGGAATGTCGGTTGAGAGACTATTGAATAGGATCTCGGGGTCTGACACCCTGGGTTGGAATCCCAGCCCCACCGTTTGTTAGCTGGACGGTCTTGGGCATGCTGCTTCCATGCTCCGTGACTCAGTTCCCGAATCTGCAAAAGGGGATAGTGCTAGTACTTGCACTCAGTAGGTGAAAGCTGTTGTTGGCGGAAAGAGAGGGGGACCTCAGTCAGAAAGGAATGTTACGCCAGTTACCACCCGCTGGGGCTGGGGCTCATTCTGAGCCTCAGTTTCCCCTTCTGCAGAATGGGAGAAGAGAGGCCTCCCTCACGGGGCGATTGAGGACGATAGGGCAATCCTGTGCCTGCACAGCAGCCAGCACATAGTAGGCACTTTATAAACACGGAGCCGTGTGGAGCAGGGCAGGGGAGAGGTTCAGCCCTGAGGAATTGGCTCTTCGCCTGTGTCAGTGTTCTGCCCACCGCGGACATTCCGTTTCACTGGTGCTTTCTGTTTTGTGTCTCAAGTTGCTCCCGACCGCTTGGGCAGCACTCCCCCAGTCTCCGTGAGCCTTGCCTGGACGGTGGTTCCTGCCGGCCGGTCGGTGCTAGTGGTGGCCAGGGGCAGTCAGTGGGCGCGAGCCAGATGGGATGCCACCTTCCCCATGCCGGGTCCGAAGCAGCAGCCCCCCAGTAACGTCTGGGCTACTCCCACCCTGGGGCTGGGTGCCGGCCACCTCTGCCATGTTGTCATTTGAGTCTTGGTCCTAACGAGGGAAGCGGGAGACAGACCGATGCCCTCACGCTGTCCAGCCTCCCCGGTGCGGGATGTCAGGGGTTCCGTGGTGAAGGGATCCATTGGTGATGCCTGTGGAGTGCGAGGGGCTGGGGTGCAGGCAGCCTTGCCACAGCTTGCTGAAACCGATCAGGGAAGCAGAGAACTGGGGACACTTTTCTAGAGCATTTTACAGGGGCTCGCTGTGCTTTCTTGGCCAGCTCATCTGTGAGTCAGCTTGGGGAAGAGCTTTCTACGTGACATTGTGAAGACAGCTTTCTAGACTGTCAGTGGGTAGGGCTGGGCCCTGTCGGCTACTGAGCGCTGATGACAAGTAGCGTGGGCTCGGCAACCATTCGCCTCCCCCCGACCTTGCAGCCCAAGGGAAGAGGCCAGGGATTACCGGTCATCCTTGAGGAGGCGTGGCTGGTGGGGTCGATGTGAACCCTTCTTAACCTCCTAGGCAAACTAGGGCCCACAGGCCGGAGCCAGCCTCATTTTGTGCAGCCCATGAGCTAAGAATGGTTTCCACATATTTTTATTAATCGATAAAAATCAAAAGAGTAATATTTGTGACGTGAAAATGATCTGAAATTCAGGTTTCAATGTCCATAAATAAAGTTTTATTGGAACATACCCGGGCTCATGTCTTTGCATCTTGAGCATGGCTATTATTGCATTCTGAAGGCAGAGTTGAGTGGCTGTGATCACAGCCAAATGGTTCATAATCCCTAAAATGTTGACTGCCTGGTCCTTGACGGAAAATGTTTACCGAGCCCTGTCCTTGAGAAAATAATATTTTTGCACCTGTCTGGAGCTGCCACGAAGCCAGGAAATTGACGACAGAAATTGTAACGCATGTGTCACTGTCGTGTTGGTCCTGCAGCCCCGCAGATGCCACGGTTTCCATGGAGCTGGGAAAGAAGGCAGTGAGGGAAAATCTAAGTGCTGTATCCTGGGAGCACTTGATCAGGACTCACCAGTATCCCAGTGTTAGGAGATCAGTCATGCTCTCTTGGTTCTCGAATGTGGCTGCTGTTATCAAAATTGTTTTTGATATACAGACTTAAGGGCTCTCTCTCTAGCAGGTTTTAAATCAGTAGATCGGGGTGGGACACTGGCATGTGGCTTTTCAGCAAGCGTGATGCTGGGTGGCGGTCGCCAGCCTGCTTGAGACCCGTTGATGGAACAGCTGTATGGCTCAGGCTGATGGACAGTGCAGACAACCTCATCAGCGGGGCCTCTGCTGGGTCCCTTGCCCTTGGGTGCCCTGCCTCATCCGTTGAGTTAGGCTCCCTTCTGCCTCCCCGCTAGAGATTCTCTCTCCCAGAGAGTCTACCCCAGGGGACTCAGGATCATCAGCCTTGCCCAGAAACCCCCGGCAGGCCCCTCTTCCTTCTTGTCAGTCTCCTATAAGGACAGCTGAATGACAACATGGTGAGGCTTGGCCTCCTGCTGTGGCACTGGGTCTATTTTCTTGGCTCTTGGCGTGTGCTCTCTCTCTCTCTCTCTCTCTGTCTCTCTTTCTATCCTCACTCTCCCCCCCACCCCGCCTTCTTCCTTTTTCTTCCTTTCTTTACTTCCCATCTGGTAAGGGCCCCAAATCTTGCTGGTGGCTTTCATTGGATCAGGTGGGCTCAAAGGCCATTATCTGGGTCAGATAATGATTGGGGTCGCTGTTTCTGGCTGTCACATTCAGAGTCTTTCCCTATCCCTGTGCTGGCCTAGGGGCGAGCTGCTTGCTTCGGGGTAAGGTTTCCGTGACCCACATAGATTTAACTGGGGCTCTTGCCCCATCCCTTCTATCCACCACAGCCCCCCAGGACCTGATGGATGTCTCCGTGAGCAACCTACCACCCTTATGGCAACCCAGCCCCCGGAAATCCTCCTGCTCATCCTGTTCACAGAGTGGCTCCGCCGATGGTGGCTCAACCAATGGCTGCAACCATGAGAGGTATGAGGGGCTTACGCCATGGGTCGAGGGAATGGAAAGATTTGCAGAAGATTTGTAGGCACCTGTTTGTTGCCCAGTGCTGAATTCAGAAGAGGGATGTAGGCTACGGAATCACTCAGGTCTGGGTCAAAGGCTAGCCTTGTGAAGTCCTAGCTAGCGGAGCTTCCTTACATGTATCGGTCAGGATAAACAAGGTTATGTTGCAGTAACAAACAGTCCTGCTATCTCAGTGGCTTCTTACAGCAAAGGCTTATTTATCATGCGTACTATGTGTCTGTCCTGGGTCAGCTCGGGGCTCTGCTTGCTGCCCATTAAAGGGCCCGGTGACACCAAATATTACTTAATGCCAAGCACACATGCCTCAGTTTGCTCCTCCACAGAATGGGGATACAAATGCCTGGTAACCTGAGCAAGTCTGCACCCGACCAACCTGAAGGTACAGTGAGGGTTATTTTCGTATTAATGCCTCCCTGCGTGGCCCCCAGGAGGTCCTGAGAAAAATATGCAACTATTCCTCCATCCTGTTCTCTGCAAGCATGCACAATACTCCCTTCAGCAGTCCTCGATTTCCCCAACACTGCTGGGGCCTTACTCCCCTCTCCTCTTGCAGCCAAAACAGCCCCCAAAACCCCCCCCACGCAAGGAGGAGCTCTGAGGCATCACCTCTGCAATGAGCCAGACTCTGGATCGCAGTTTGGCTCAGTTTGGTTCAGCTGGGCCACTTGAGAAGTCAGAACTCTTGGTGCAAGTCACTGAAAAACCACTTCAGACTAGTTCAAATATGAAAGGAAATCGCAACAGGATGGAGAAGTCCAGAGGCATGGTGACTTCAGGCACGGTTGGCTCCAGATGCTCAAAACAGAAATCTCTCTGTTTCTTCAACTCTTGCCCCTGGTTGCCTCTGGTGGTTTCATTCTCAGGCAGGCCTTTCCTATGAAGTGGCAAGAATGGATCCCAGCAGCCACTGTCCTATATCCCTCTGGCTTAGGAACTTGAACAGAGAAAAATGGGTCTGTTTCCCTGTAGTTCCAACAAAAGTCTCAGGGCTCATTCTCATTGGCTCAGGTTGGATCACGTGACCACCTCTTATTCAAGGACTGTGATTCCAACCTGAGTCAGGTACTGGGTAGAATCAGCCTCATCCAAACTGCAGGTCCAGAGTGTTGGGGAGGCAGTGACCCCAAAGACTAGGGGAAGTGGCAATGATGCTGTATGGGTAGAAATAATAGTTCCCCCGCCTCCAGTCCCCTTAACCGACTGGTTTTAATCTGCTCCCTACAGGCAACAAGCTGTGCTTCCCCAGGGAATCTGGGCTCTGTGTGGTCTTTCCTAAGTGTCGTCTTTTCCTCCACCTGCAGGGCTCCCCTGAAGCTCCTCTGTGACAATATGAAGTACCAGATCCTTTCCAGAGCCTTCTATGGATGTGCGTATTGGCTTTACTTGCCATTGTGGTCTCTGGGGGCATTTATCAAATGCCTGTTGTATGTCAGCAGTGTGAGGGGAAGGTGCCTGGCTCTGGCACGTGAACCTCTGCTCCCCTGTTTCCCGAATGTGTCTGTTTTTAGTGTAGTTACATGCACTTCTCTGAGCCTCATCTATAGATTGAGGATAAATTGTGTCTGTAGGTGCTGAGGGGGGACAGCAAACAACGGGGCTTCTCAGTGGCAGGGGTCTGGTTAGTCACCATCGCATCCCCAGTGCCCACCTTAGAGGGCTTGTTTTCAGGATTAAATGAGAAGCATGTATAGAGCCCCTAACACCTAGCAGGACACGTCCTAGGTGCTCAATAAGAGTCGGTTCCCCTCACCTGTGGGCAGAAGAGTCAGGTGGTCTGATCCCTTTCCACGGAGTTAAAAATGAAAATTTAAATACAGGCATTCCGATGGTTTCTGTTTAACAAATGAGGAAACTAAGGCACAGGGAGGCAAGGTAACTTGCCCAAGGTCACACTGCTGATACATGACACAGCCAGAGCTCAAGCCTAACCCACTGACCACAAAGCCTGATTTTTTTTTTGTTTTGTTTTTCATTCTGCTGTGATTCTTAGCACATTTTATTTTCCCAGCCTAGATGGGGGAGATAAAACACGTATTTTCAGGGATTCCAGAAAAGTGTTACTATGTCCTGCATGGCCTGCGGAGTAGCAGCTCAGGCCATGTCCCCCCGCGCCTGGAGAGGCAGGGAGAGCGTGAGCTCTCAGGATCAAGGTTTTTGCCTGTTCTGTTATCACCCATCCCCAGTGCCTGATGCAGGGCCTGGCTGGGAGCCAGGGGAGCGTGGGTGGACACATGTTTATGGAACCCAAATGGAAAAGCTTCCTGGAGAAAGGGTCGAGGGTCAAGATGGATCTTGAACAAGGTTGTCGCGTGCCGTGCCATGGCTCATCCCTGATGGTGGTTGACAGCCCAAGTTCTGGCGCTGGGCAGCTGGGGTTCAGATTCCATCTCTGCACTCCTGGTGATGTGACCTGGGCAGGTGACACGAGCAGTCTGTGCCTCAGTTTCTTCATCTGTAAGATGGAGAAGATAGGAGTACCTGCCTCATACTGTTGTTGTGAGAATTTAATGAGCTGCATTATGGGAGCTCTGCCAGCTCCCTGGCACGTAGTGTATGCGTGTGTCGGTCCTCCCCTTCCTCCCCCTCCCCCCCTGCCCCTCCTCCCCCTCCCCCTGCCCCTCCTCCCCTTCCCCCACCTCCTCCCCTCATTTCTCCCCTCCCTCCCCTCCTCCTCCTTCCTCCCCTCCCCTTCCTTCCTCTTCTCCCTCCCTCCCTTCCTCCTCCTCCCCCCTCCTCCTCCTTCCTCCCCTCCATCTCCTCCTCCCCTTCCTCCTCCCTCTCCTCCCCCTCCTCCTGCCTCTCTTCACCCTCCTCCCCCTCCTTCCCCTCTTTCTGACCCTTCTTCTCCTCCTCCTCCTCCTCCTCCTCCTCCTCCTCCTCCTCCTCATTGCTGGGAGGGGTGAGTCCTCAGGCTCCAGAAGGCCCAGGGTCCTCTCCAGGAGTTGATAGGGGACAGCCAAAGGGAGGGGGCATGGTCAGAGCAAACACAAGCTGTCATTTGCTGAGTGCCTCCTGTGTACCAGGCACTGTGCCCTCCAGGTGCCCAGGGTGGAGCGGATGAAGGGTGGCAGGTTGGCAGGCATTCGGTGAGAGTGCGGGGCCATCTTTGAAAGCAAACCAGGCGCATCTCCCAGGGCCTTCTTTATCTAGCTGCACTGTGAACAAGAGCTGCCCACCTCTGCCATTCTCTTTCTCTCTTGCTACGGATCGGAGGCACCCAGAGGCCTGGAGAGCATGTGGAGTCCCTGCCTCCTTCCTGCCTGCCCCTTGTCTGCCTCCTGCCCATGGATTAAATGCCTTGGCTTCCGGGTAGAGGAGGTAATGGCACCCTGGCCTGGGCTGAGAAAGGTGACCGACTTCCCTAGGCTCACAGAACTATTAAGCAGTCAAGCCAGCAAGTGACTTCACCCCTCCGAGCCTCGCCTTCCTCATCTGGAAGAGAAGGATGACGGGACTTTCTGCGTCCTGAGGGTTTACTAGGATTGCAGGGTGGGGCAGCGCTTTGAGATCCATGAGACAAGGCAAGGCAAGCTGGATGGTGGATGATGACACTTTCCCCCCCTCCTTCCCTCGCCAGGGCTTGCCTACTGCAGACACCTGTCCACTGTGAGGACCCACCTGTCAGCCCTGGTCAATCACATGATCGTGTCTCCAGACTTGCCCTGTGATGCCGGACATGGGCTGACGGCCAGGATCTGGGAGCAGTACCTTCAGGACAGCACAGTAAGGCTTGGCCTGGCTCTGCCTGCAGTGGGGCAGAGCCCTTGGGGGGACCGTCTTGTCATCTGAGCAATGAACCCACCTGCTTGCGGGGACTCAAGGCGGCTGTGACACCTTAGGGGTGGTCTGCGTACCCCACCTGAAGGCCCCGCCCTTCTTGAGAGTGCTAAAACCCACGGCCCCCTTCTGCCCATGGGTGTGAGGATCCAGGAGGCTGGAGCATGCGCGTCCTCTCCTGGAAGGAGTAAAGAATCTGTCACCAAGGATTTATTAAGCATCACATGTATGCACAGTGCTGCACGAGGTGCAGTAAGTCTCTTCCGCAGGAAGGTTGAAACTACTTAGCTACTTAGGAGGATGGTAGCTAAGTCAGAGGAGGCAGCTGGGCCCAGAAAACCGCCCCCCAGCGTGCAGAACCCTTCCACTTGGCCTCACGACCTGAGAATCCTCCCATCAGATATTTCACCTGGAAACGCATCTCTAAGGTTTTCTTACTAGAAGGCAATCATCCCTGCAAGGAAGATGTTTATGTGTGAAAAAAGTTTCACAGTCAAATAGCTTGGGAAACGAGAGGGGTCAGCTTTTCTGTATCCTGCAGAACTTCCCAGAACCTTGGCTAGGCTGATAGGCTTATGGCTCTCAAGAAACTGGGAAGGGGGGCGGGGAGGGGGGGAGCATATGGAACAGTTTCTAAATGTTCCTAAATGAACTGTGAGATCATGACCTGAGCCAAAACCAAGAGTCGGACACTTCACTGACTGAGCCACCCTGGTGCCCCTGTAATTCTTATTTTTTTAAAAATGAGGTAACAAAAAACAATGAGGTGACGTTGAGTTTGTATTTTAAGCAACAGCTTCATTTTATAGCAAAGATGTCTTTCAGATCTCTAGGTGAAATGTTGAACATTAGAACCTTCGCACGTAGTTGATGAGTAGACCATACTTTATTCAGATCTTCCCCTAGTGATAGACAGCTGGGCTCTTTCTCTTTTTATTTTTTTAAAAATTTTTTTTAAACGTTTATTCATTCTTGAGAGAGTGTGAGCAGGGGAAGGGCAGAGAGAGAGAGGGAAACACAGAATCTGAAGCAGGTTCCAGGTTCTGAGCTGTCAGCACAGAGCCCGATGTGGGGCTCAAACCCACGAACCGCGAGATCATGACCTGAGCTAAAGTCGGACGTTTAACTGACTGAGCCACTCAGGCACCCCTGGGCTCTTTCTCTTTTTAAAAATTATTTCAAATAGGGCTTCAGTCGACATCTTTATAAGCACATATAATTCTGACTAGTGCTTTTATTTCGAGAGTAGATTTCTAGAAATAAAATTGATTGATATGCATTTAAAATTTAAATAGATGTGCCAGTTTACTTTCCCAAAAAGTCCTAGTGCTCATAATCCCGGCTGGCCTGGGAGAGTGCACATTTCCTGAGGAATTCAAAAGATTTGTAGACTTCTGGGCTCCACTCCAGCTTTACTGATTTAGCATCCCTGGGAGTGGAGCCCAAGAATTTCTGTTTTTTGAAAGTTCCCCAAATGCTTCTAGTGATCTCCCCAGTTTGGGAGGTGCTAGTCTAAGGACAAGTTGGTTGAAAAGATAGATTAGTCAAAAGTGAGTATTTTTTGTCTAACACTTTTGCAACAGTTTCGCAAACTGGCCATGTTTTTACCCTTCTTGGTCGCATTATTGCGTTCGGGTGGACTGAGCTGCAGTAACCAATACAGTAACTACTTCAGTTGCTTGACATCATGGGGTGTATTTCTTGCTCACTCTTCAGTCCTCAGTGGGCGTTCCTGGTGGGTGGGCATCTGTCCTCCCTCCAGGGGCTCAAGAGTCTTTCATTCTTGTGGCCCCACCATCCTCCCGGGGGCCTCATAGTCATCTGCCTCCAGGCAGCGGAGCAGAAATACATAGTCTGAAGGGAATACACCTGCTTCTTCAAAGCTCTGGCCTGGAAATGGCTTGTATCACATCCTATCACATCCCATTGGCCAGAACCTAGTCACATGGCCACATCCAACTGCAAAGGAGGCTGGGAAATGGAGTCCAGCTGTGGGCCCCAGGACCCGAGCAGGTGGATTTTCAATGAAGCATTTACAGCCTCATCCACAAATAGTTGTCTGATCTTTAAACTGCTTTGACAAGGCTGTCGGCAGAACATGAATTAAAATTTCCAACAGAGACAAAAGAGTGGCTGGTTTTGCCATTGTGGTGAGGTACATCTAAGACTAGCATTAAGATGGGAAATCTGTGGGGCACTTGTCTGGCTCGGTTGGTAGAGCATGGGGCTCTTGATCTCAAGGTCGTGAGCTTAAGCCCCATGCTGGGTGTAGAGCCTACTTAAAAATGTGAAATATGCTTCTAATTTTAGAATGTCCAGTAAAGAGGTGGGAGGAAACTGGACCTTGCTGCCCTTCAGAGTGGCTTTTCAAAAAGCAGTCATTGGCGTTTTACACACACACACACACACACACACACACACACACACACACACACACAGATGGGACCTGCTGGTCCCCTCAGTGTGACTAATTACAACTGCAAAGCCTTTGCCTGAATATGAGTTTTAAAAAGAGGGCAAACCTATTTGACAATACAGCAAACAGTTGTTAAAGTTATCCTCGTGTGCACAGAAGTTACTAGTGCGTGAAGAACCAGCTGGAAATGTTCATTTTGGATTGATTTGCTTTTAAACAATTTTCTCTGAGCTGAGTCAAGGTTAATAACTTTGAGATGGTATGGCCAAATAAACACAATGCACGAAATTGACTAAAAGCTAAGTACAAATGTTAACTCATTGTATACTGGCCTTTTTTTTTTTTTTTTTTTTGTAAAAATGGGCTCACACTAGATATATTCTCCACCTTGTTTTTTTCCACTTAACGATATACATCGAACATCTTTTTGTTGAAGTTCTCATGGATGCACCTTCCACCCTTTTTACTCTCCGTTGGTATTCCTGTGTAGGGATGCCCCGTTCCCCACCCCCCCACCCCCATCGGCAGGCAGTTGGGGGATTTCCAGGGTTTTGCTTTCTCATATGATGCCATGATGGATATCCCAGAACATACGGCTTTGTTTGTTCACACCATGATCTCTAAGGACCAGGTCTGAGAAGTGGGACTGTCAAGTCACAGAGCCCACCTTTCCTGTTGACCAGACCCTTTATTTCCTCCCACCTACCACAGAGTTACGAGGAACAGGAGCTTCTACGCCTCATCTACTATGGAGGCATCCAGCCGGAGATCCGCAAGGCCGTGTGGCCCTTCCTCCTGGGCCACTACCAGTTCGGGATGACAGAAACAGAAAGGAAGGAGGTTGGTTACACCTGATGGGCAGTGGGGTCTTTGGCAAGAAAAGGAGCTGGGTACTGTGGGGATGGAGGTGCTCTGGTTCCACGTTGGACCAAGATGGCACAGGGGAACATGGGGGACCCAGGAAGCTCCAGGGCAATGGTGCCTGGTAGAAATACAACACAAGCCACAGATGCCATTGTGTAAAATAAACTTTATTTTGAGAGAATTATAGATTCACGTACGGCTATAAGAAATAATACGGAAGGATTTATCTGATTTCTCCCAACGGTAGCATCTTACAAAACTATAATATCACAACCGGGGCATTGACATTTGTCTGTGTGTGTGTGTGTGTGTGTGTGTGTGTGTGTGTGTGTGTAGCTCTCCACATTTTATCACATGAGTAAGTTTGTGTATCACTCTCATTGTCAACAAACTGAACATTTCTGATGTTACCAGGGTCCTCCTGTTGCCCTTTTGTGGCCACAGCCTCTCCGTTCTCCCTGCCCGCCTAATAACACCTGACAACATTACCAGAACGTTCTTCGTTCCTGTAGTTTTGTCATTTCCAGAACATATATACATGGAATCCTATAGTATATGGTATATAACGTTTTGGGATGAACTTTTTCACTCAGCACAATCCTCTGGCAATCTATCCTTTTCATGGCCAAGTGTTCTATGGTGTTCCATGGTATGGATGTTTGACGATCCACCTGTTGATGGATAGGTGGGTCGTTTCCTGGTTTGAGCTTTACAAATAAAGCTGCCGTGAACGTTCGTGTTTTCCCTTGAGCATAAGGTGTCATTAAACGTTCAAGATGACAGTTGCTGGGGCACATGGCGTGCTTGTTCAGTTTTGTAAGAGACTGCCAAGCTTCTGCAGTGGCTGCACCATTTTATATTCCCACCAGCAGTATATGAGCGACCCACGCCTGCATCCTCACCGAGGTTTGGTCCTGTCACTATTTTTTATGTCGGCCACTCAGGCAAGGGGTAAATGATGCATCATTGTGATTTTAGTTTGCATCTCCCAAATGACTGGTGATACTGCACGTTTTTGCATTGTATGCTTATCGCCATCTGCGTATCTTTGATGAAATGTCCGTTCGTGTCTTTTTTCTAACTGAATCGTTTGGGTTTTTACTGTTGCACTTGGGAGCTCTTCATATGTTCTTGATACTTATTCCTTGCTGGGTGAATGGTTTGCAGATATTTTCTCCCCAGTCTGTCTTGTCTTTTCACCCTCTTTTGATTTTAGTAATGTTTTTAAGTTTATTTATTTATTTTTGGGAGAGAGAAAGAGAGAGCAAGCGAGCAAGGGGCAGAGGGAGGGAGAGAGAGAATCCCAAGCAGGCCTCACGCCATCAGCACAGAGCCCGGCATGGGGCTCGAACCCACGAACTGTGAGATCATGCCCTGAGCCGAAGTCAGACGCTTAACTGACTGAGCCACCCAGGTGCCCCTTGTCTTTCATCCTCCTAATGAGATCTTGTACAGAACAAATGTTGAAATTTTTGATGAGGTTCAGCTTATCAGTTTTTCCTCATATACATTGTGCTTTTGGTGTCAGGTTGAAGAACTTTATGTTTAGCCCTAGATCCCAGAGATTTTCTCCTATGTTTCTTTTCTCAAAGTTTTATCAAGTTCTGCAGTTGTACATTTTAAATTCAGGTCTGTGATCTGTGTTGAGCTCATTTTTGTATCCAGTGAGTGGTTTAGGTCAAGATTCATTTTTTGGCCTATGATGTCTGGTTGCTCCAGCACGGTTTGGTGGAAAGGCTGGCCTTCCTCTTGACTGGCTTTTGCCCCCTTGTCAGCACTCAGGTGGGCATATTAGCGTGGATTCTCCATTCCATTCCGTTCATCTAATACCACCCTGTAATGAGAAATCTTTAGCTGATACCACACTGTCTTGATGACTGGAGCCCGTGTGTTAATTTTAAGCGTTTAGTTAATGTTATGGGACACCTGGGTGGCTCAGTCGGTTGAGGGTCTGACTTTGGCCGGGGTCATGATCTCGCAGTTCGTGGGTTTGAGCCCCGCTTTGAGCCCCGCGTTGGGCTCTTTGCTGACAGCTCAGAGCCTAGAGCCTGCTTCCGATCCTGTCTCCCTCTCTCTGACCCTCCCCTACTTGTGCTCTCTCTCTCAAAAATAAATACACATTAAACAAGTAAATATAAACAAACAAACGTTTAGTTAGTGTTTTAATAGTCCCATTTTAAAAAGTAGAAGGAAACAGATGCCTTGAATTGTTCTTAAACATCATTCCCAGTTCACAAGAAGTTGCAAAAACTGTAATAAAGAGGTCCTGTTGTACCCATTGCTCAGTTTTCCACAATGGAAACACCTCCTAGAGCAGTAGCACATTATCACAACCAGGACGTTAGCATCAGCACAATATCACTAGCTACACCACAGACCTCTTTAGGATTTTAGTCACTTCTGCATTGGCTCGCGTGCATGCATACACGTGTGTGTGTGGGGTGTGGGTGTGTGTGGATGTGGGTGTGTGTGTGCGTGTGGGTCCACATCACTTCCTTAAGATGAAATTAATTTTAATGATATATTTTACTTAAACCAACATATCCAGTACGTTACCATTTCACTGTGTAATCAATATAAAAAGTATTGCGACATTCTACTTCTTTTATTCATACTCCGTTTTCAATACCTGGTGGCATTTTACATTCCTTATCCATTTCCCACCTGTGCTATTATTTACTAAATATTTGTCAGTAAATTGACTCACTGCAAAATGTATGTAACTTATTTAAAAAGGTATTTCACATCCCTGCCATTAATGGAAGACTGACATGACTTGGCATAACAGAAGGAAAGCTATAAAAATAAATAGAATACGACCAAATGATATAACTCAGTTCCATGTAGATACTGTAGCCTGCCTGAGGCCTGCTCTCCTTGTTAAAAGAGGGGATTATGAAGTGTTATTGGAGGTGTTCAAGGCACGGTAGCACCAGACTGGCCTTCCTTGTAATCCGAAAAGTACAAGGGGAACTGAAAATGGAAATCACACTGTGATTCCAGATGATAAGACCCTGTGCCAGTGAACTGTCTAAAATCATCTCAGGACCAGCACGAGGCCCTCCCATGCTTCACCCCCTGTCTCGTGGGCTCCTGGCAAACAGGAACAGAGTTCCAGGTGCCAGGTCCTGTGCTTGGGACCGGGGACCCAGAGGTGCATTAGATGAGTTCCTTGCCAGTGTAGTGGGGGTTTGTGCAGAGTCAGATGTAGGCAAACCCCAGGGTTGTAAGAGCATACCAGGGCCACCTATGCCATGCAGAAGGCTACCTGCTTGCTTTCCAGGCAAGGGCGGTGAGGAAGGGCCTCTCAGAAGAGGGGCCAGCAAGAGCAAAGCCCTAGAGGTAGAGGTAGAGGAGACATGTGTATGATGCAGTGTGTGTGTGTGTGTGTGTGTGTGTGTGTCTGTGAGGGTTTGTGGGGAGAAGGGTAGCAAGTGCATGGTGGACGTGGTGGCTGGAACAGGATAGTGAGGTGGGGGCAACAGTGAGAGGTGGGGCCGGGGAGGAAACAAAGAGGAGTCTGCTGAGGGGTAAATGCAAAGGAGGGGCCAGGCTGGGACAAACAGGCACCTGGAAGGAGCCCACTGGGGTCCTCCTGGTTCAGGGTCATGGGAACCTCGCCTAGGAAGGCAGTGGAAATAGGAAGGTATGCTTGGATGAGTCTTCTGGAGGTAGGTCAGTGGGAGGAAGGGCAGGAATTTGGGCAGGGTGGACCCCGAGCCTCTCTCCGGAAGCCCTGGAAAGCTTAAGGATTCCCTGTCCCCCCAGCCAGGAGGCAGGCTCCCTGCCCTCTCTCTTCCCCTTCCTGCCTCTCCACACCCTTACTCAGATCAGCTTGTCCACGCCCATTTGTGCCCAGAGTTCTGGTGGTTTCAGAACCTCAGTTACTCGGGCTGTGTAACAGAAACAACGCAAGTTGCCCTTCTGTCTGCTGAAATCCCACAAGGAAAATGCTTGAAACCTGTACCCCTTTTCTAAGGCCATTGCTGGAGTCAAGGGAGAGGTCACTTCTCTTCATCTTTGTATCCTCTGCACCTGGCCCTGTGTTGGGCACTTGGGAGGCACTCAGTAAATGTGTAGGGTGTGTGGATAGATGGGTGGCGTGAAGCGTCTTACTCATCTTGTATCCCATATGTCTGGCTTGGTACCCAGCACAGAGTAGGTGCTTCCCAAATCGAAAGGATAAGTGAAGGAATGAATGAAGAAGAAGGGAAGGAAGAATAATAAGAAAGAAACAGTCTTCTCACTTCAGCTGTCTCCAGGGTTTAGTACACTGCTTGGCAGAGGAGAAGCTCAGCAAGTATTTGAATGTGTATAGGAAGAGAGGGAGGAAAGAAGGAAGGAAGGTAGGCAGGCAGGAGGAAGGGAAGGAAGGAGAGGAGGGAGGGAGAAGAGGAAGAGAACATTGAAAGAAGTAGCTTTGTGCACGTTTGTGTATCCCCAGGGCCTAGCCAGGGCCCTGCACATGGTAGGTGTTCGGTCAATGTCTGTTGGACGTCCATGAATGATGAATGGGTGTCTCCAGTGCTCAAGGTCCCAGGTCAGAGCTGGCAGTCTCTTCTGGGTTGGGCCGGCTCTCCCCAGGGGTGACCTTGCATCTGCCCTGGCAGGTGGACGAGCAGATTCACGCGTGCTACGCACAGACCATGGCTGAATGGCTGGGCTGTGAGGCCATCGTGCGGCAGAGGGAGCGGGAATCCCACGCGGCGGCCTTGGCTAAATGCTCATCAGGGGCCAGCCTGGACAGCCACCTGCACCGGCTGATGCACCGGGACTCCACCATCAGCAATGAGGTGACAGGCGGGACGCATCTGGGAGCACGGGGGGGGGGGGGGCCCAAGAGAGGCCAGGATCTGTTCCATTTAGCTGCTGTAGGAATGGTGAAGGCTGGGTATCTGGAGCTTTGGACTGAGTCTCACCCCTAGCGTTTGGGTGGAAGGTTACTGTGGAGTTTGATAGACCTGCATTTGAGTCTAGCCTCACCATTTCCTAGCTCTGGGGCCTCAAGCAAGCACCCTTATTTCTGGGCCTCAGTTTCTTCATCTATAAAAAGGGCACGACCATTTGGATAGGGGAGGTTTGTGTGCAGCTCAAATGAGGTAGTGCATACGAAGCGCCTAGTACAGTGCTAGGCTCCCATTTTTTCAGCCAGTGCTCACTGAGTACCTACTACGTGCCAACAACGGTCAGGAATGTCCTGGAATGCCAGGAGCACTCCAGCGACCAGGTCAGACATACCCGCCCTCTCAGAACCTCCAGTTTAGCCGCCCAAAGGAGAAACCAAGAAGAAAATTAATTCTCTTCCCCAGGGCTTGTACACTCATCCATTGCCAACAATAATACTGCCTAGGGTAGCAAGCAACCACCAGAAGTCGGTGACTCCTAACATTAACGCCCTTCGTGTGTACTCCTGAGTCTGGCTCAGCTGAGCAGTTCTGCCCTGAGCGGGCCTGGCTGGGCTCACTCTTGAGCCTGCTGTCCGTGCCTGGTCCGCTAAAAGGCTCGTTCATCTTTGCTGGGCTCTCTCACATGTCTGAGGCGACCGGGCTCTGCTCCACACGTCCCATCCTCCAGCAGGCTGACCTGGGCACGTTCACATAGTGAACGTAGATCATAAAGAGACGAAGCGGAAATACACAGTACTTGTTAAACCTCTGCCCTGGTAAGGTTGCTAACTAACATCCCGGTGGCCGAAGCAGGGCCCGTGGCCAAGCCTAGCATCCGAGTAGGCGGGAACTAGGAGCTATAGGGCAAAAGCATGTATACAGAGGGGAATAAAAAAACAAAAACAAAAAAATCAGGCCATTAGTACCACGAGCTCTGAGTTGATCTTAAATATTTGTCCAGAGGTCTAGAGGACAGGGCAGTTAAAGGTGGGTTTTTCTGATTGCAGGAGTAGGGGGAGGGGGTCCAGTGGCTGCTGTGGCCCCTGAGGAGACGCCAGGGAGCAGAGGGCGCCCCCCTCCCTATTCTTGTGGTACAGATAGGAAGCTGAGGCCCTGACAGGGGACTTGCCCAAGTCAGGAACAGAGATGAGGCCACACTTACAGAATCCCTGCCTGAGCTGAGTGTAGGGCCCCAGAGCCGGGATGCAGCCTCACGCACACCTTCAATCTCTCTGTCTCTGTCTCTCTTGGCCCCTTTTTCTATCAGTCCTCCCAGAGCTGCAGTTCAGGCCGCCAGCACGTCCGCCTGCAGAGTGACTCCAGCAGCAGCACACAGGTGACCCTCGGGGAGGTGCCCCCCCGCCCCCATCCCCCCCCCCCCTGAGACTGGGGGTAAAGGGATTGGATGTCCATCATCTACAGGTCACTTGTTTTATGCTAGCATTAAAAATGGAGTTTTGGGGGCTCAGTCGGTTGATCGTCCGACTTCGGCCTCAGGTCACGATCTCGCCGTCTGTGAGTTTGAGCCCCGCGTCACGCTCTGTGCTGACAGCTCAGAGCCTGGAGCCTGCTTTGGATTCTGTGTCTCCCACGCTCTCTACACCCCCGTCTGCTTGTGCTCTCTCTCTCTCTCTCAAAAATAAATAAACATTAAAAAAATAAAAATTTTTAAATTAAAAAAAAGGAGTTTTTAGTTACACAGGTAATATGTGAATCTCTTCCTCCTATAAAAAATTAAAATATTGCAGAGAGAGCTAAATTTGGCTTTGACCCTTCCTAACCCCCACTTGCCCTCCCTAGAAATGTCATCATTTCGCTGTGTATCCTTCCAGACCGTCTGTTTGCCTTTACATGCACACAAGTATGTACACAGTATGAAGACAATACACTGCACTGTTTGGTAATTTTTGGAAAATCCTACATAAATTCTATTATACATGTTGTTGCACAGCTTTCCATTTTATTCCATGAAATGTTAACTCATCCCACTCAATATTAAATAAAAGCAAAGCACAAAAAACATGCACACTGTGACACCTTTGGCATTAAAACAGGAAATGTTAATATATCTGTTTTCAAAAACAACGGATGAAAAAGCCAGAAATGAATCAGAATTATTACCTACAGGAGGCAGGGGAGGACACAGGGAAAGAAGCCACATTTCCCTGAATATCCCTTGTTTCCTAATTCTGACTTTGGAGTTAGGCAAATTTTGTATTGACATAATTTAAAACAATTGAACCAAGAAAAAAAAATTTTAAACCAGAAACACATGAAATTAACAGATCATATTGGTGACATAAACACAGAGAAGAAATGTTTCATGTGACCTTGGAACATGGTCTTCTACTATCTATCCTTGATGGGATATGGCCTGAGGACATAAGGAACCACAAATAAATCCTTGCCCTTGTCCCAGAGACTTTTCCATAGTGTCTCATCTACGTCTAACTACTTTGGAAAATTGATCTGTAATAATCAACCACATGGATATAATATGCTGTTTTGAGCCTGTTTCCTATGTTGTAAATTCATTTCTTACTTTAAAAAGTTATATGCAAAAAATTTTTTGTGATGAAAGGTACACTTCCTGCTACTTCGGTTCCCTAATACTCCTCAATTTCAGGGCTTTCTTCTTTCTGGGTTATTCTAGGCATTTCCATGCAGTAGGTCACTCTTATATTTCCCACGGCGGGAGCATACATTACACCTGGTCCGTCCCACTCCTTTCTCCGACTGTATAGTATTCCACATGCATGTTCCATTTTTGAACCGGCCCCCTGCTGATGGATGTTTAGATTGGTGCTGGAAGCAGTGGGCATCCTAATCTCTCCGTGTGTGCATACCTCATCTTCAGGTGTTTGAGTCTGTGGACGAAGTGGAGCAGGTGGAGGCAGAAGGCAGGTTGGAGGAGAGACAGCCCAAGATCCCCAACGGGAACCTGGTGAATGGCACCTGTTCCCCGGACTCCGGCCATCCGTCATCCCACAACTTCTCCTCGGGCCTCTCGGAGCCCTCGGAACCCAGCCTGAGCACGGAGGACGGTGTCATGGACGCCCAGCGGAATGCCCCTCTGGTGCTTCGACCTGGGGACAGCAGCGTGGATGACGGGCAGAGCAGTGAGGCCACCACCTCCCGGGATGAGGCCCCCCGCGAGGACCTGGCCGTGCAGGACAGCCTGGAGAGCGACCTCCTCGCCAACGAGAGCATGGACGAGTTCATGTCCCTCACTGGCAGCATGGACGTGGCCCTGCCCGGAAAGGAGGGGGCCGCGATGGAGGGCTGGGGAGACAGTGAGGTGCGGAAGCACAGCCGTGTGGACAGTGAGGACAACCTCTCAGAGGAGCCCGAGATGGAAAGTCTCTTCCCCGCCCTGGCCTCTCTGGCCGTGGCCACTTCTGCCAACAACGAGGCGTCCCCCGTGTCTTCCAGTGGCGTCACTTACTCTGTAAGTCACCAGGATTCTCCTGCACTTAATTTTCGTACCTAACAGCCGTGGGACGGTGGGTGTGTCCCACGAGCCTCAGTTTCCCAGAATGACCTCTGATCTGTTACATTTTCCCCATCACAGAGGCTGCACTGGAGAAGCCCTTCTGGGCAGACAGTATAGTATTTAAAGAACACAGGCTTTGCAGTCAAATCGTCCCGGGTTCAGTCCCAGCTGAGGCACCTCACTTTTTCTTTCTGAGTCTCAGTCTTCTATCAGTCGAGTACCTTCCTGCCTGAGCTGTTCTCAGAAGTAGGGAGTCCAGTCCTCTGTGCCTGATGTGCAGTGAGCTTTCCATCAATAGCAGCCTCGATGATGAGCATCTTGGGGTACACTCAGGTCCAACATCTTTTAAGTACTCCAGTTTACTTTGTTGCCAAAAAAGTCCAAGCCAAAGGATGTCAACTGAATGGGAGGTTTTCTGAGCCAGGCACTGTGTATATCCATTTTCCTTTGAAGAACGTGTTATTTCTATGTAAGATATACATGCCCATAGTGTAAAGAGTGAAACAGACCAGGCTGAATACAAAACCCAGAAGTGCCCCCCATCTGCCCCCATGTAGCCCTCCCCAGAGGCAATAGCAGTTACTCATTCTGCCCAAATTACCTGGTGTTTACCCTTGTGTGTATAAATAACATACTTGTATTGCTACTTCCTGATCTTTTTCCTTTTTCTTTAGTTCCAGACATGAACGTTTCACCCCCACAGCCTCCCCAACACAAGGGACCCCTTCCCAGCCCCATCCATCCGCTGCAGTTACAATAATTTTAGTTCAATGACTATCTGTTGTTCACGCTAGTATAACGAAACAATGTATATACACCATGCAGTAAACTGTATTTGTTTTTCTTTCCTGCCAGAAAATTTTGTTTTCCCTGGATGTGTTTTCATTTCCTCATCTCTGTTTTCTTGTCCTATGTTTGCTACATACGAATCATTAATTCGCCCCCCCCAGCCCCCCAACCTCTGCCAGTTTTCTTTTTTTTTTTTAATTTTTTTTTTCAACGTTTATTTATTTTTGGGATAGAGAGAGACAGAGCATGAACGGTGGAGGGGCAGAGAGAGAGGGAGACACAGAATCGGAAACAGGCTCCAGGCTCCGAGCCATCAGCCCAGAGCCTGACGCGGGACTCAAACTCATGGACCGCGAGATCGTGACCTGGCTGAAGTTGGACGCTTAACCGACCGCGCCACCCAGGCGCCCCAAGTTTTCTAAATCTCTTCTAGAACATTCAGAAACCTCAAGGTTTTCTGTTCATTTTGTATGCCTCAAGAATGCTCTCTGAGAGCCTCAGACCTTCCCCAGTCTTCTGCTCCTGGTGAATAGCTGTCGTCTTAGATTTTTTTTTTTTTCCTCCACCTTCATCTAGAAGTTACTTCTGCTCTTAGGTTATCCACCTGCATAAGATATAAACCTGGTGTGAGGCTGTTAATTATCCAGGGAGGTATATTTTATACTTCATTTGACACCTATGTTCAAGACAGGTAGTTGTCTTCAAGGCCCTAGATGTAAGTAGCTTTTTCTACCATTCCTTTACTGGGGATGTGGCTCTTGGGGATCCTGCCTTAATGCGTGAAAATCTCTTATTAGATTCCTTACCTTCAGGGAGAAGGATCCCCAAACCATTAAATCCAAGCTTCAGGTTTCCCAGTCTGGAAGCTTTCCTCAAGGCAAAAGCGAGATTTGCTATTTCTTGCCTTTGTGGTGAATTTTTGGCCTTTAATCGTTCCTCATTTTTCTTGCCATATCACTGAACCTTTTCCTCAGATGGGGGTCAAGGCAGCAAGCCCGGCATATGCCAGAACTGGACTCCTGTCCGCTTTCTCCGTCTTCCTGTCCAGTGTCCCGCGGGGGCGGTGGGTGCATCTCCAGCTAGTTCCAACCGTCGTGCACAGTGAGGAGAATTCGTCTTTGCAGCTTAGAGAATTGTTTTGTTTCATAAAAGGGAAAGAAAGAAAAAGGGACTGTCATCGTACAAAGTGAAAAGAGGCTTTCTCGGAAAACCACAAAAATGAAATCAAACGCCCACCTGGTCCGGGGAGAGGATGTTCTTTTCAGTGGCAGCAGGAGGGGGGTAGGAGGAGGGAGACTGTCTGGAACGCGACCTCTCTGTGAGGAGCTGGCGTGTAATTGTTCTCTCCGTCCCCTCCTGGGGGCCTGCAGCCGGAGCTCCTGGACCTGTACACCGTCAACCTGCACCGCATCGAGAAGGACGTGCAGCGCTGTGACCGCAACTACTGGTACTTCACGCCCGCCAACCTGGAAAAGCTGCGGAACGTCATGTGCAGGTGGCTGGGGGGCAGGGAGGGGCGGTGAGGTGGGGGGTGGGCTGCAGGGGAGCGGGAGGGGGTGGCAGAGGCGGGGGCTACAGAGAGCCCAGCCAGACCGCAGCCTCTGCCGTTGGCACCTTGCCCACCTGGCGATAAGGTGACCGTCCCAGTAATGATAATAATAGAGAGCATTCGTTAAGCACTTACTGTAGAGCAGGCACCACCCCAAGCCCTTTACTAACGTCATTTCACTTAGTCCTCACAACAAGCCTATGGGGCAAATATTATCCCATTTAACAGGTGAGGAAACGGAGGCCGAGGGGTACCATACTGCTCGGAGTCCCCCAGCTGGGCAGTGGCTGGACGGGAACTCTTGCCCACATCTCTCGGGCTCTAAAAACATCTGTGCTGTTTTTTCTTTTTCTTTCAGCCAAGATCTGGAGCTTCTTATTCTCATTACATACTAAATATGTTATTTCTTAAAATATGAAAGTAACTCAGGCATATTAAATACCTAGATCAACCAAGGAAACCAGAAGTTCCTAAGGTATAAAGAGAGACTGCTTTCCCTGTCCAGTTATCAGTGCCCCTCGCCTAAAAGAAACTACTGCTAAGGATTTAGGGAATGTCTTCCCAAGCTGCATATAGATGGAAAATAACATCATAGGTAGTATATTATATAACATGAGTGCATACGTGTTTTAATGTCTTCTTAATTTTACCTATGTAGGATTAATATTATATTTTTCTACCACTTGCTTCTTACACTTAATGCATCCTGGGGGGCTCGGTCGGTTGAGCATCCGACTGTGCTTTCGGCTCAGGTCATGATCCCAGGGTTGTGGGATCGAGCCCCACATCAAGCTCTGCACTAAGCATGGAGCCTGCTTAAGATTCCCTCTCTCTCTCTCTCTCTCTCTCTCTCTCTCTCTTTCAAGTAAAATGAAAAAAAAAAATGCATCCTGGATGTCTTTCCATACTACTCTAACTCAGGGGTTCAGAAACTACTAGTACGGGGGCACCTGGGGGGCTCAGTCGGTTAAGTGTCCAACTTTGGCTCAGGTCATGATCTTACATTTTGTGGGTTTGAGCCCCATGTCGGGCTCTGTGCTGTCAGCACAGAGCCTGCTTCAGATCCTCTGTTCCCCTCTCTCTCTGCCCCTCCCCTCTGGCCCTCTGGCCCTCTGGCTCTCGCTCACTCTTCTCTCTCTCTCTCTCTCTCTGTCAAAAATAAATAAACATTAAAAAAAAAGACCTGCTAGCACAGCCCACAGGCCAAATCCAGCCCCAACACCTGTTTTTGCAAATACAGTTTTCTTAGAACTCAGCCATGCCTGTTTGTTTGCATAGTATCTATGATTGCTTCTGCAGAGTTGAGTAGTTGAGACAGAACCTAGGCCTGCAAAGACGAAGCTAATTATCATCTGGACCTCCCAGGAAAGGTTTGCCAACCCCTGCTCTAACTCATTTTTATTAACAAGTACTACCTCGTAACTCCAAGCAATCAATCACTGCCTCTCCAGATTGAGTTGAGGAGACACAAATATAGTTTCAGTGTATGTGCTGCCGAAGCGAGTACAAGACACAAATATAATTAACTCTAATATATGTTACATTAAAATGAGAAGGTGCTGGGGGAGAAGGAAGGATAGACCGGCTTTGGCTGGGTTATGGCCTTGGGAAAAAGTGTGGAAGCCCACACAGGCGGGGACATGCAAGATGGCCCTTGGCAAAGTTAGGAGAGACTGAACAAACCACCCGGCATACACGTACCCTGTGGTAAGGCCACCTGGGCTCAGATCCTGCCCTTGCCATGTATTCTTGGGTGTATGACACTATGCATGTCGCTTAGCTCTCTGTACCTCAGTCTCCTCATCTGTGAAATGGGATATGCCAGGACCTTCTGCGTGTGATTATTTTGAGAATTTCGTGGCGCAGTATATGTTTAGTGGCTGAGCATACAGTACATGCCCAGTAAACGGTAGTTACTGTTATTCGAGGGCAGATGGGAACTCCAGGCACAGAAGTGCTAGGGCCAGGCACCGGGGTGTGAGTGTGTGCCCAAAAGGAAGAAGTACTGGGAGACGATGGTGGGGCTGTGAAGATGCGGCGAAGACAGTGAGTGCCTTACACGCCCAGGGAAGGCGTTTGCACATTGTCTCGCAGTGGGCAGCCTGTGAGGATGTGGTGGCCTCTTGGAGCTGGGCTTTAGGAAGGCCATCCTGGTGGCTGAGAATAGGATGTTTGAAGAGAGTGGGACTGGGGAAGGGGTGGAGGCAGGAGCCGAGGGAGTGAGCGGTCCAGGTAGGAATGGGGGGCTGTGGCAGGAAGGAGGAAGAGGACGGGGGGGGGGGGTTGGAGAGACAGAGGTCGTAAGTGCCATCCTCAGGCCCATCGTCTCTCTCTTGTAGCTACATCTGGCAGCACATTGAGATCGGCTATGTCCAGGGCATGTGTGACCTCCTGGCTCCACTGCTGGTCATCCTGGATGACGGTGAGCATGTCCCCCCCCCCCGCCACCCCAAGGCCAGGGGTGCGCTTCCCTTCCCACTGCAGAGGAGGGGTTTAACCTTCCTTTGTGACTCTGGTGAGTGCATCAAGGTCCTAGGGAAATAGAAAGGCTTGTTGTTCCATGTTAGTCCACACTTATCACCAGGTGCCCGACACCCAGCCAGGCCTTTGCTAGCCACTGATTGCACAGACATGAAGGGGAGCAAAGAAAAACCCACGCCCAGATGTCTTCACTGGTGAATTCTACCAAACACCTAAAGAAGAATTAATACCAGTTCTCCACAAGCTCTTCCAAAAAAACAATAGGAGG
This sequence comes from Herpailurus yagouaroundi, assembly GCF_014898765.1. Lineage (NCBI taxonomy): Eukaryota > Metazoa > Chordata > Mammalia > Carnivora > Felidae > Herpailurus > Herpailurus yagouaroundi. The sequence continues at coordinate 6,205,494 of NW_024412645.1, read as the reverse complement.
GAATACTTCCCAACTCATTCTATAAGGCCAGTCCTTACATGAAGACCCACTGGTACCTTGATACTAATATCAGACAAAGATATCACAAGAAAAGAAAACTACTGGGTGATGTCCTTGATGAATATAAAGACAGAAACCCTCAACAAAACACTAGCAAACTGAATCTAGCAAGCCCTAGAAGAGACTATATACCGTAACCAAATGGGATTTATCCCAGGAAAACAAGACTGGTTCAATGAATGAAAATCAATCAGTATAATTCGCCAGATTAATAGAATAAAGGACGAAAATGACACAATCATCTTAGTTGACAAAGAAATGGCATTTGACCAAGTTCGACACCCTTTCATGTTAAAAACTCTCCACACACTAGGAATTGAAGGAAATTTCCTGAGCACGATAAAAGGCACCCAAGGAAATCCTACAGCTTGTTCATACTCAATGGTGAGAAACTGGATGCTTTCCCCCAAGATCACGGATAAGACACAGATGTCCACTTTTGCCACAAAAGGTTCTAGACAGGACAATTAGGGAAGCAAAAGAAATAAAAGGTAGCCATACTGGAAAGGAAGTAAAACTATCTCTACTTGCAGAAGATCTGATTTTTATATACCGATAATCCTAAGGTATAAAAAATAATCTTAGAGCTAATAAACAAGTTCAGCAAGGTTGCAAGATACAAGATATGTATACAAAAGTCACTTGTACGTCCATGCATTTGCATTGAACAATGCAAAAACAAAATTAGGAAGGCATCTACATTTGTAATACTATCTAAAGGAAGACCCTTACGAATAAATTGAACAGAAGAAGTGGAAGCTTTGCAGGTTCAATTCCAGACTGCTGTAATACAGCGAATATTGCGATAAAGCGAGTCAAATGAAGTTTTTGGTTTCTGAGTGCATGTACAAGTCACGAGTACACTACCCTGTAGTCCGTTAGCATTATGCCTAGACAAATAATGTTCATGCCTTAATTTAAAAATCCTTTATTGCTAAAAAATGGTAGCCATCATCTGAGCTTTCGGCAAGTCATAATCACTGGCTACAGATCATCATAACAAATACAATAATGAAAAAGCTTGAAACGTTGCAAGAATTATCAAAATGTGAAACAGAGACCCAAAGTGAGCAAATACTGTTTGCAAAATGACGCCGATGGACTTTCTCAATGCAGGGTTGCCACAAACTGTCAATTTGTAAAAAATGCAGTATCTGGAAAGTGCAATAAAATGAGGTATGCCTGTATGCCAAAACTGTAGAACATTGTTTAAAAAAAAAAATTGAAGATCTAAATAAATGGAAAGACACCTCATGTTGGTGAGTTGGGAGACTTAGTACTGTTAAGGTGGCAGAGTACTTTCCAAATTGATCTGGATTCGGTGTGATCCCTATCAGCATCCCAGTTGCAGTTTTTGCACAAATGGGCAAGCTGACCCTAAAACTCATTTGAAAATGCAAGGGACCAGGAGTAGCAAAACCAGTTTTGAAAAAGGAGAAGATATTAGGGGACACACAGTTCCCAATTTCAAAACCTATTACAAAGTTACAGTAATAAAGAGAGTGTGGTAGTCCCACAGGGATAGACATGCAGATCAGTAGAATAGAACTGGCAGTCCAGAAATAAGCATTTCTGGAGTGCCTGGGTGGCTCAGTCGGTTGAGCACCGACTTTGGCTTAGGTCATGATCTCGTGGCTCGTGAGTTCAAGCCCCTCGTCGGGCTCTGTGCTGACAGCTCGGAGCCTGGAGCCTGCTTCGGATTCTGTGTCTCCCTCTCTCTCTGCCCTTCCCCAACTCACACTCCGTCCCTCTCTCTCATAAAAATAAATAAACATTAAAAAATAGATCATAGACCTAAATATAAGAATGAAAACTACAAAATTATAAGAAAACACAGGCATACATCTTTGTGACCTTGGGTTTGTGTCCTTGGGTATTAAGCAATGGTTTCTTTAGATATGACACCAAAAGAATAAAGCGACAAAATTAAAATTGAATGGGACTTGAACAGAATTTAAAACTGTTGTGCTTCAAAGGGTACCGTCAGGAAAATGAAGAGAGCCAAAGAATGGAAGAAAATACTTGCAAATCACATACATCATACAGGGGACTTATATCCAAAATGTGTAAAGGGGGGCACCCGGGTGGCTCAGTCGGTTAAGCCTGAGTCTCGATTTTGGCTCAAGTCATGCTCTCATGGTCGTGAAATGGAGCCCTACGTCGGGCTCCGGGCTGGGTGTGGAGCCTCCCTCTCCCTTTGCCCCTCCCCCACTCATGTTATATCAATCAATCAATCAATCAATCAATAAAAATATGTAAAGCGCTTTTACAATTCAATAATGAAAAGATAAATAACCCAATTAAAAATGAGCAAAAGGTTTGACTAGATATTTCTCAACAGAATGAAAGACATACATGTAGCCAGTAAGCATATTAAAAGATGCTCGGGGCGCCTGGGTGGCGCAGTCGGTTAAGCGTCCGACTTCAGCCAGGTCACGATCTCGCAGTCCGTGAGTTCGAGCCCCGCATCAGGCTCTGGGCTGATGGCTCAGAGCCTGGAGCCTGTTTCCGATTCTGTGTCTCCCTCTCTCTCTGCCCCTCCCCCGTTCATGCTCTGTCTCTCTCTGTCCCCAAAATAAATAAACGTTGAAAAAGAAAAAAATTAAAAAAAAAAAAAAAGATGCTCAACATCTTTACTCTGTAGGGAAATGCAGATTAGAACCACAATGAGATTCCACTTCACGCCCACTAAATGGCTAGAATGAAAACAATGGAAAATATCAAGTGTTAGTGACAATATGAAGACATTGTCTCTGAGATTTTGAACCAGCAGTTTGGTTCCTAAGTATATCCCCAAGAGAAATGAAAACGCAGTGTTTGCACAAACACTCTGTGTGAGCGTGTGCACAGCAGCGTTATTCACAATCGCCCCAAAGTGGAAACAACCCAAGTGTTCATCAGTGGATGCATGCATAACCAAAATGTGGTATAGCCCTGCAATGATAAAAAAAAAAAAAAAAGAACGATTTGGCAAAAAGAAAAAAAAGAACGATTTGACACTTGCTATAGTGCGAAACCTGAAAGAGGCTCTGCTAAGTGAAAAAAGCCAGACACAAAAGGCCACATAGCATATGATTCCATTTATTGGAAATGTCCAGAAGAGGCAGATCTGTAGAGGCAAAATAGACTAATGGTTGACAGGGGCAGGGAGCGGGTGGGGGTGGGGGGCGGAGGGGTATGGGCCATGACTGCTGATGTGTGCAGGTGTCTTTTGGGGGTGATGGAAGCGTTCCCACCTTAGAGATGATAGTTGCACAATTCTGTGAACATGCTAAAAACCTGAGCTGTACATTTGAAATGGTGGATGTTATGCGATGTACATCTCAATAAGACTGTTAAATAAATGGGCAGCATAACTCCCTAGTCCTTAGACGTGGGTTGTGCACAGTGACTTCCTTCCAAAAAGTTCCGCCTAGAAGGGGGTGCAGGCAGGAGGGAAACTGTGGTGGAGAAACCTAACACTGCGTCAGCCAGGTGACTGAAATCAGCATTAACAGTCATAAATCATGTGAATGGCAGGTGCCCTTGACATGATGTGTTTAAAATGGCACGTTACCCGCGTGGTCTTTCGCTCAATAACCCCAAAAGCCAGTATCATCGTGAGAACAACATCCAACAAATTCCAGTAGAGAAGCATCCCTTAGAATATGTGACAACCACTCTCACAACTGCCAAGGTCATCACAAACAAGGAAAGCCTGAGAAACTTCTATACCCAAAAGGAGCCCCAGGAGAGAGAACACCTGTGTGTAATGTGTTATCCTGGTTGGGTTCTTGGAACAGAAAATAAACAAAATTCTGGAGTTTAGTTAATAATGTATCATCAGCGGGTTGTTAATTGTAACAAATGTAGTATACAAAAACTGTCCCTACTCCTTTCTCAACTTTTCTAGAAGTCTAAAACTGTTCTAAAAAAATCAAGTCTTTTTATTTAAAAAATTTTTTTAATGTTTATTTATTTTTAAGAGAGAGAGCACGAGCAGGGGAGGGGAAGAGAGAGAGGGAGACACAGAATCCAAAGCAGGCTCCAGGCTCTGAGCTGTCAGCATAGAGCCCGACACAGGGCTCAAACCCATGAACCATGAGATCATGATCTGAGCCGAATTCAGACGCCTAACCAATTGAGCCACCCAGGCACCCGTGAAAAATAGTGTTTTTAAAAATGAATGAGGTCTTACTGTGCCTTGGGAAACCTTCCAGTCTAGTGTAACTTTCTCCAGAGTTACCAGGTATTAAGAGGAAAAAAAAAAAGGTATCATTGTCAAATAAAGTTTTCTAAACGCTGGCTCATAAACAATATGAAACAGGTTTCTTTATTGCAGGACTTCTCAGAGCCTTTACTTTTCAATATATGTAGTCACTCTCTAGCATTTCCCAGAGTTATTGGACTCTTTCTCTGCATAATGCCTGTCAGCGCCTTTCCAGTATTGACAATTGCTGTTTTAATCCAGTGATTCCCAGACTTGAGAATTTCATGAACTGGTAGAATTTTGGAAAAAAAAAAAAAAAAGTTTGGGGACCAAGAAAACATCATCAACTTTTTATTAGAGCAAATTAGGGATCTTTAATTATTTTCTTTTATTTTTTTATACATTAAATGTTTATTGAGCTTAAAATCCATAAAACCCCCAAACTAAATAATGTAAATGTCCAACAAGAAAAGAATAGATAAATTGTGCTCTAGTCATACAATGGAATACCAGTCAGCAATACACATGCATGAACTAATACACTAAAGCATCTAAAAGTATATATACTGGGGCGCCTGGGTGGCTCAGTCAGTTGAGCGTCCGACTTCGGCTCAGGTCGTGATCTCGCGGTCTGTGAGTTTGAGCCCCGTGTCGGGCTCTGTGCTGACAGCTCGGAGCCTGCAGCCTGCTTCGGATTCTGTGTCTCCCTCTCTCTCTGCCCCTCCTCTGCTCATGCTCTCTCTCTCTCTCTCTCGCGCTCTCTGTTAAAAATAAATAAACATTAAAAAAAATTGTTTTAAGTATATATACTGAGTGGAAGACGCTACAGATAAGAAATACATACTTGATTATTCCCTTCATAAAGTTCTAGAAGAAGGAATAGGATGCTGACATACAGAGTTGAAGGAAAGAGATCGCAGATGGTACCAATTGGCAACTAGGGATCTTTTAGAAAAAGAGCATCTAGTATCACCATTATTTCCTAAAAGAAAGGCTATTTCAACCCCTCCAAGGAGGGAAGTATGTATTTAGATTGCAGAACATCCCCTGAAGTGCAGTTACGCTAACACTCCATCGTCTCTGTGTTTGTCCTTCGGCTGTGGGTTTCAAGAACCAGCTTGGAGCCTTCGACCTTGGGATCACCTTGGGAGCTTGGGGTTCCTTGGGCAGTGGCAGCATTGGCCGTTTCTGCTGTGCTCTTTCCCCAGAGGCCCTGGCCTTCAGCTGCTTCACGGAGCTTATGAAGAGGATGAACCAGAACTTTCCCCACGGGGGCGCCATGGACACGCACTTTGCCAACATGAGGTCGCTGATCCAGGTTTGACCCAGTCCTGTTCAACAGTATAACTTATTCCAGCTCAGCCTGATGGACCCCAAATCAACTTCAGAGCCACACTTCGTGTAATGCAGCACAAGCCAGTTCATTCCATTTTGTTCATCCCATCGTTCACTCATGGACATTTGGGTGGTTTCCACTCTTTGGCTCTCGTGGATTGTGCTGCTGGGAAGATTCGCTTACAGGTTTTTATGTGGACAGATGTTTTCATTTCTCTTGGTGATGCACTCAGGAGTGAGGTGACAGCTGCACCGTGTTACGTTCCCACCGGCCACGTGCCGGAGTCCCAGCTTCTCTCCTTCCTCACTGACACTTGGTTGTCCATCGTTTTGGTTCTTGCCATCCTAGCGCGTGTGCAGTGGTGTCTCATTACGGTTTAGATTCGCATTTTCCTGACTCATCCCACTGAGCATCTGTCATGTGCTTTGTGGATCTTTACTTGCAGGTCTTTAGAGAAGTCACTGGGGTTGACTTGGGCTGGGTTGATTTTCACTTCAAATCTTCTGCCCGTTTTTTAGCTCCACCTGGTTGTAGGGGCTGTAGTGGGGTCCGGTATGAGGATGTGCCCTCATTCTGTCCCCTCTGGTCCAGCCTCTTGCCGGGAGGCTGATGCCAACCTTTTCTCCCGCTGGCAGATTCTGGACTCCGAGCTCTTTGAGTTGATGCATCAGAACGGGGACTACACTCACTTCTACTTCTGCTACCGCTGGTTCCTGCTGGATTTCAAGCGAGGTATGGACTTCAAACTGGGGTCTTGTTCCCAGAGTCTTGGCCGCAGACCCTCAGGGAACAGGTACCGAGGAGGCGAGGGCGGGGGTGTTGCAGCAGAGCCAGAGGAAGAGAGTAACACCCAGTTATCGCGCTGTGACTGTTGGCTCGCCTGCCTTATTTCTCAGTGACACCGCGCAGTAGGCGTTGTTACTGGAGCAGGATTCTCGCACAGAGAGTCGTGACACCCAGGCTTTTCTTTCCAGGAAGCAGCTTTATTCCCGCCGGCACCGCTCAGTTGGGTCCGTACCCGAAGAACCGAGCCTCGAACGCCACGTGGCGTAGTTTTTTTTTTATATATGTTTCACCTCTGTGTCTCCCATACGTGGGAACACACAAACATGCGGTCAGATTAAGGGGTCTCCTGTCACAAGGTCGTGAGGGATGTTGTCATGTACGCACATTAGCCAGGTTACCTTGAGGTTTTTTGTCCTTCCTTAGGGAGGGGACCCCGCCACATTACAGTCCCCATTTTACAGATGGGGAAGCCAAGGCTGAAAATCGAATTCAGAGGTAGGACCGGCAGAGCCAGGATCTTAGGCCGCCTCTGTCTAGCCCCCAAGCCCAGTTAGTTCCCTTCCATTCTATTCTGCCGCCTTTCAGAGACAAGGTCCCCGAAGCTCACGCAGCATGGTGCACATGTGACTTGGAAATGACGTGGAGCACAGCACACTGCTATTGTGCAGAGTCGGAGTGATGCTCATAAGAGTATCTACCCTGCGGGAAGGCGTTTTTAACGCGCCGGGCAGTGTGTGCTGAGCCATTTGTATGTATTATCTTTGCAAGCCTCACCCCACGTACAGAGGAGGAGAGAGAGAGGCTCTTGGTAGAGGCTTGGGCTAGCCCAAGGTCACCTTGCCAGCAAGTGGTGGGGCTGGATTCAGACTGAATTTAGTGGACATAGGAAGCCTTGCTCTCAACCATTGCTCTCTCCAGTTTCTTGACTAGCCCCAGAGGCAACAGCCAGCTCCGCATTTGTACAGGAGTAAGAGAATACCCCCCTGGGTGCTAAGGAGATACAAGGTGCAGGGAGAAAAAGGGGATGCTAGTCAAAGGGCAGGGACAGGTCGGTGTAAATCAGACCTGATTATGCCGGGTTCCTCCCCTTCCAGAAGCTGGAAACTTACATCCCCCCTAGTCTGCATAACCTCCTCTACAGATGGGGAAAACAGAGGCTTCCGACGGTCAAATGACAGAGTCTGGGTCTCCTACCTCCTGACCTGAGTTCTGCCTGCTCTCTGCGGTGCTAGGACAGAAGTGAAGGAAGGACACAGCTGGCCTGGGATTTTCCCAGAGGGAGGGCAGCACCGTGAGCTCTGTGGCTGACCCTCTCCCCACGCATGTGCGTACTGGTGTCTCACGCAGAACTTGTCTACGATGACGTCTTCTCTGTCTGGGAGACCATCTGGGCAGCCAAGCACGTCTCGTCCGCCCACTACGTCCTGTTCATCGCGCTGGCTCTGGTGGAGGTCTACCGTGACATCATCTTGGAGAACAATATGGATTTCACAGACATCATCAAATTCTTTAACGGTACCCACATGACTACGGTGTCATCTGAGGGGTGCGGGCTTCTGACAGGCCCCTTCGTGGGGCCTCGGAGGGGATATAGGGGGGTTCCGCCCACTTCTTATGTCTATTTCCAAATGGAGGGGTTGACATCTTGTAACACTGAGAATGCATTTTTCTCAAGAATCTAGCAGAAGGAGCATGAATGTTGAAATAAGGCTCGGGGGCAAACCCTGGCTCTCCCACCAGCCAGCTATGCCCACAGATAAGCCGTTTCCCATCTGCTTCTTCATCTGTAAAATGGAATAAGAGCGTCTGCTTCGGAGGGTTGATATGTACAAAAGCAGGCATGGGAAGGCATTTGAAGTGGCATGGGAAGGGCACAGTCATGGAAATCAGACAGATAATGGATTCTGATCCCAGCCACTTGGGTGCTGTGTGACTTCGGGCCACTGACTTTATGTCTCTGGGCTTCAGATTCCTTGAGGTAGAATGCTACTAACACCTCCCTCACAGAGATGTTCGGACAATTAAATGAGACAACATGGATAAAGCCTATCACATTGATACCCAGCTCATATGAGGGGCCCTATAGCTGGTAGCTATTGCTACTGTTATCACTATTTAAAATTTTTTTAAGAATAAGGGGTGTCTGGGTGGCTTAGTCAGTTAAGTATTTGACTTCAGCTCAGGTCATGATCTTGGGGTCTGTGAGTTCGAGCCCCACATCAGGCTCTGTGCTGACAGCTTGGAGCCTGCTTCAGATTCTGAGTCTCCCTCTCTCTCTGCCCTTTCCCCGCTTGGTCTCTCTCTCTCTCTCTCTCTCTCTCTCTCTCTCTCTCAAAACCAAACATTAAAAAATATTTTTTTAATGTTTTAAGACAAAAAAAAAATTTTTTTAAAGAGGGAGGGCGCCTGGCTGGCTCAGTCGGTAGAGCATGAGACTCTTGATCTCAGGGTCATGAGTCCCAGCCCCACATTGGACGTGGAGGCTTCTTAAAGATTAAAAAAAAATTTTAATTTTTTAAAACCTAAAGCAAAAGAAGGAAGAAAAAAAAAGCCACCTTTGACCTTACCCCAGAAACATGATTTTTCTTTAATAAGCTTTTTATTTTGGAATAACTGTAGATTTACAGAGAAGTTGCAGATATAGTACAAAGAATTCCTGCCCTCCTTCACTCAGCCACCCCTCGGGTCTCTGCATTGCCTGGTCCTAGAACTTTTCTCACGACTAAGAAATTAACATCGGTACATTACTATTAATGAAACTACAGACTTTGATTTCGCCTGATGCCCTTTTTCTGCTCCAACATTTTCCAACCCAAGAAACCACATGGCATTTAGTGGGTTCAATAGAAAACCTTTTTTTCCCTCTCATCTTTTCCAGTCATGTATTTGTTACCATCACAGAATCCAATTGTATCCCATTTTTTCCACTTAATACTTTAAGTTTTTAAATTTTTTTAATGTTTACTTATTTTTGAGAGAGAGAGAGAGAGAGAGAGCGAGCTCAAGAGGGGAAGGGCCGGAGAGAGAGGGAGACAGAATCAGAAGCAGGTCCCAGGCTCCAAGCTGTCAGCACAGAGCCCGACGCGGGGCTCGAATTCACGAACCACGAGATCATGACCTGAGCAGAAGTCGGACACTTAACCGACTGAGCCACCCAGGGGCCCCTCATTTAATACTTTAACAAGTGTCTTCCATTTAATCATTTTTTAAGGCTGTCGAGTGTCCCTATAGCCACTGTCTGCAACATAAGGAACCGTCCCTATTGTTGGGTAGCTAGATTGTTTTCAGTTTGAGGGTGTGATTGAGAAAACAAAGTGCCCTTTATGCCCCTATAAAATTTTCACAGCACCCCAGGCCAAAAGTTCCATTTAGCAAGTAGTTAGATCCAAACCACTTGATAACTATTTATATCCCAAACAACTTAGCAGCTGTTTGCAAAAATGATACCTGTTGGTCCAAAGAAAATAATATCTTTATGTCATTCTCTTTTTTTGTAAGTTTATTTACTTATTTTTGAGGGAGACAGAGACACCACGAGTGTGAGAGGGGCAGGGAGAGAGGGAGATTCCAAAGCAGGCTCCGTGCGGTCAGCACAGAGCCAGACACAGGTCTCAGACTCACGAAACTGATTTCATGACCTGAGCCGAAAGAAACCAAGAGTCAGATGCTCAACCGACTGAGCCACCCAGGCGCCTCTTTATGTCATTCTTAAATAAGCACAACAATTAATGGGATATGTGCACCTGTTCGGCATTGCACAGCTTCTCAAACACTGGAACCAGATTAGACACCCTCACCTTCATGTATTTCCTGTTTCACAGTGATTTTCTCATGGTTTTTGCTTTTTCTCAAACTTGCTTAACTGCTTACAGAAAACCTAGCGTTACAAAGATATGAAGTCATTGATAGGCATGTAGGGCAACGTGTGACCTCCCAGATGCTACCAGTTTATGTGGTGTTGAACAGATACGGAATATCATTATGTTTCCCTCACAACGTACAGAAGTGGCACCCTGGGGTACCTTGGTAGCCAGTTTGGGAACCATGGTCTTAAGGCCCTTTTTTTTTTTCATCCAGTAAATGATTTTTTTTTTTAAGTTTTATTTGCTTATTTTGAGAGAGAAAGAGAGAGAGAGTGTGTGTGTGTGTATGTGTGCACGCAGGGAGGGGTAGAGAGAGGAAGAGAGAGAGAAGCCCAAGCAGGGTCCGCACTGTGAGCACAGAGCCTGATACAGGGCTTGAACTCATGAACTGTGAGATCATGATCTGCAAAACCAAGAGTTGGACGCTCAACTGACTGAGCCACCCAGGCGCCCCAATCCAATAAATGATTTCTTTATGATAAACGTCTAGGTTTAGGATTATTCCGCTTTCAAGATCCGATCATTTTATGTGGCTCGCTATTTATTTATTTATTTATTTATTTATTTATTTATTTAGTATTGGCTACATTTTTATTTAGCATTTAGTATACAGTATATAATATTTAATATAGTATAAGTATAGTATTGTCAAAGTCACTAGGCATTTCCACTTTTATATATATGTGTGTGTGTATATATGTAATTTATTGTCAAACTGGTTTCCATAAAACACCCAGTGCTCATCACAACAGGTGCCCTCCTCAATGCCCCTCACCCACTTTCCCCTCTCCCACACCCCCCATCAACCCTCAGTTTGTTCTCAGTATTTAAGTTTCTTATGGTTTGCCTCCCTCTCTCTCTGTAACTTTTTTTCCCCCTCTCCTTCCCCCTGGTCTTCTGTTAAGTTTCTCAGGATCCGCATATAAGTGAAAACATATGGTATCTGTCTTTCTCTCTATGACTTATTTCACTCAGAATAACCCTCTCCAGTTCCATCCATGTTGCTGCAAATGGCCAGATTTCATTCTTTCTCATTGCCAAGTAGTATTCCATTGTATATATAAATCCATTCGTCAGTTGATGGACATTTAGGCTCTTCCCATAATTTGGATATTGTTGAGAGTGCTGCTATAAACATTGGGGTGCAAGTGCCCCTATGCATCAGCACTCCTGTATCCCTTGGGTAAATTCCTAGCAGTGCTATTGCTGGGTCATAGGGTAATTCTATTTTTAATTTTTTGAGGAACCTCCACACTGTTTTCCAGAGCGGCTGTACCAGTTTGCATTCCCACCAACAGTGCAAGAGGATTCCCATTTCCCCACATCCTCTCCAGCATCTGTAGTCTCCTGATTTGTTTATTTTAGCCACTCTGATTGGCGTGAAGTGGTATCTCAGTGTGGTTTGATTTGTATTTCCCTGATGAGGAGCGACATTGAGCATCTTTTCATGTGCCTGTTAGCCATCTGGATGTCTTCTTTAGAAAAGTGTCTATTCATGTCTTCTGCCCATTTTCTTCATGGGATTATTTGTTTTTCAGGTGTGGAGTTTGGTGAATTCTTTATAGATTTTGGATACTAGCCCTTTATCTGATATGTGACTTGCAAATATCTTTTCCCATTCCATCGGTTGCCTTTTAGTTTTGTTGATTGTTTCCTTTACAGTGCAGAAGCTTTTTATCTTGATGAGGTCCCAGTAGTTCATTTTTGCTTTTAATTCCCTTGCCTTTGGAGATGTGTCAAGTGCGAAATTGCTGCGGCTGAGGTCAAAGAGGTTGTTGCCTGCTTTCTCCTCTAGGGTTTTGATGGTTTTCTGTCTCACAGTCAGGTCCTTCATCCATGTTGAGTTTATTTTTGTGAATGGTGTAAGACAGTTCTCTAGTTTCATTCTTCTGCATGTTGCTGTCCAGTTCTCCCAGCACCATTTGTTAAAGAGACTGTCTTTTTTCCATTGGATATTCTTTCCTGCTTTGTCAAAGATGAGTTGGCCATACATTTGTGGGTCTAGTTCTGGGGTTTCTATTCTATTCCATTGGTCTATGTGTCTGTTTTCGTGCCAATACCATACTGTCTTGATGATTACAGCTTTGTAGTAGAGGCTAAAGTCTGGGATTGCGATGCCTCCCTCTTTGGTCTTCTTCTTCAATATTACTTTAGGGGTGTCTGGGTGGTTCAGTCAGTTAAGCGTCCGACTTCGGCTCACGTCATGATCTCACGGTTCATGGGTTCGAGCCCCGCGTTGGGCTCCGTGCTACCAGCTTGGAGCCTGGATCCTGCTTCGGATTCTGTGTCTCCCTCTCTCTCTGCCCCTCCCCTGCTCATACTCTCTCTCTCTCTCAAAAATGAATAATAAAGACTAAAAAAAATTTTTTTTCAAATATTACTTTGGCTATTTGGGGTCTTTCGTGGTTCCATACAAATTTTAGGATTGCTTGTTCTAGCTTCGAGAAGAATGCTGGTGCAATTTTGATTGGGATTGCATTGAATGTGTAGATTGCTTTGGGTAGTATTGACATTTTAACAATATTTATTCTTCCAACCCATGAGCACGGAATGTTTTTCCATTTCTTTGTATCTTCTTCAGTTTCCTTCATAAGCTTTCTATAGTTTTCAGCATACAGATCTTTGACATCTTTGGTTAGGTTTATTCCTAGGTATTTATGTGGCACTTAATAAAAAAATTTTTTTTTGCTCCCCCCTCTTCTGTTGCTTCCTTCTTTTGTATCTTTTAACACCTGCCATGTGCCCAGCATGGTTTTCTCAAAAGGTTCCCAGTCATCGTGTTTACACGAGGCAAGGCGAGTGGGAAGATGTAACTCTTTTCAAGCACTGTGAGCCAACATCATGTCGTTTGATCTCACGGCAGCCTCGTGAAGTAGATGCTGTTGCAATCCCCATTTTACAGATGAGGAAACTAAGGCCCAGAGATGCAGGCCTTCTCCAAAGTGTCTGCTTCTGGAGCTCCTCTGGAGATGATGCCAGATGAGGAGGAGGAGGATGCCCCAGGGACACCCCCCCCCTCCCTTCTAGAAGGTGCAAGTGACCTAAGGATGGACACAGAAGGAGGCTCATGAGATTTTTGCCTTCTGCTTTTTCAGAAATGGCTGAGCGGCACAACACCAAACACGTCCTGAAGCTGGCCCGGGACCTCGTGTACAAGGTGCAGACTCTGATTGAGAACAAGTGAGGGCCACCTCACCCCGGCCCCGTCAGCCGTGCCGCCACCCACCTGTCCAGCCCGCTTTTCCTCCCGGCTGCCCCGGGAGCGAGGTCCTGGTGTCTGTTCATGAGCATGGACTTCTGTGCAGAGAGAAACTGCCCCAACTTTGGCCACCAGGCAGGTGGGGTCGAGGGTTTGCCCCTTGAGTTCAGCCTTACGTTTTCCTGTTTGACCAAAGATTGTCCAAGTCTGGGATTTCTCCCTTGTGGGAGTTGGGGTACGTCAGTGGATGGAGGGAACAGTTTCGTTTGTGGTCTCCAGAATGGTTGCCTCTCTCTTATTCTGTCCCAACCCCTCCAAACTGTTCCGTCAGGGGAGACTTGGAGAAGGAGTTTTTCTTGGGGAACTAGTGTAGGAGAGGTCTGTGGGGCTACCTCTATACTCTGAAAGGGGCCTCTGGAGATGTCCCAGAACATGGCCGGCAGGCAGGCTTGGAGCAGAGTTTCTGCACCTCCCTCGGCGCTGTTGACAGGGTGCTGGGTGAACCGTCTTCTGAGAGGGGTCGTCCTGTGCATTGTTGGAAGGTAAGCGGCATCGCTGGCCTCTGCCTGCAAGATGCCAGTAGCGCCCCCTCCCCAACCCAGCTGTGACAACCCGAAGGGTTTGCAGATTTTGCCACATGTCCCCACTTGAGAACCAGTGGCGTAGAGGAGGGGCTGCAAGTGTATCTCCTCCCCCCCCCCCTTTTGTTTAACCACCTGCTCCTGAGGCTTTCTCCCACTTAGAAAAGGCACACAGGAGTCCACATCTCTCTCGGGACCTGGATTCTGTTTGTTGTGGTCTCTCATTTTTTTTCTCCTCCACCTGACCCCAGGAGAGACTCCTTTCCTTCTTTTCAAGAAAGCCTCTCCCTGAGAGGCTCCCCGGAGAGGGAGGGAAGGGCGGAACCGTGAGAAGTGTGGTAGGTGTGAGTTAGCCCGAGGTCCCGCCCAAAGCCCTCCAGGCAGGGTGGAGTCCACATCCGTTTCTTCACCTCCTAGGGAAGATCTCTCCTCTCCTTCTGCACTTTGGGTCTGATGCTCCAGAAGTTTGGAAGGTGTGTGTGAGTGGCCGCCACTTCAAGGGAGGTGGGGGAAGCTGGCTTTTCCCTAGGTGCCTTTGATCACTCAGGACAAAGGAAGAACAGGAAGGCAGAGGTCCGCCAGAGTAGACTGTGATGGGTGTTTTCCTTGGAAAATATGCTGATGAACTGGCCCCCGGAACATGGATGGCTAAGTCTGGAAGTGGTCCCCTCCGCGTCTTCACACAAAGGGTCGCCAGTCACAAACAGACCCCGAGTTAGCTGGTTCACCCTGCCTACCTGTCCTTTGATAGAGCAGTCCTGCCAGCTCTTTTCTGAGAACACACGTGGGAGAAACAGAGTCAGGTTGGAAGGCTCCTCCCCAGAATGGAAGGTAGGATTTTGGAGAGGGGAGGAGACTCATAAGCACAAGGAAGCATTCACAGAGAGGGTACATTAGTCCTCTGTCCTGAGCAAACTAGGAGGGGGAGGAACCCCTACTCTGCGTGCTTGTGAAGGCTCGCCCCTGGGCCCCAGTGCCTTCAACTGCATCCCAACCCCCCAGTCTCCCACGTGGGGCCTCCTGAGCAGGACGGACAAGACCTAAGTGTCCCTTGCCTCTGAAGAATGTTCTCTGTGAAAATTGCACCTCCTGGCTCTGGTCCCCACCTTCCCAAGACGAGGAAAACACGTCCAGATCAAAGTTTTCCTTGCCACTCAACTCTTCGTTACAGAGGACATTATTTTAGCAAGACCCAGGTCCCAGACCTTCCGATTCTGATTTATTTTTCTCGACAGACTAGTCCCAAAGTATAGCACACAATCTCTTCTCCGCCTTCTCTCGTGGTGTCCCAGAGAAGTGTCCGTGGTTGTGATTTGGAACAACTCCTATTTGTTCAGCTTACGGTGTTTATTTTGGTCTCCGTACATCGTGCGTCCTTGTGTCCGGGAATCGAGTGCGTGGGAGTCATTCTGTCCGTGGAGTGCCCTCCTCCTTCTCTCAGTGTTGCCAACATATCTTGTAACTGTTTACTAAAGAGTTGTGTCTATATAGAGAGAAAATATATATAAACAGAGAAATGTGTGCCTATGGGTTATTTTTTCATTTCTGTGTTTCGGGAATTTTTTAAAAAAAATTTTTTTTTTTTTAACGTTTATTTATTTTTTTGGGACAGAGAGAGACAGAGCATGAACGGGGGAGGGGCAGAGAGAGAGGGAGACACAGAATCAGAAACAGGCTCCAGGCTCTGAGCCATCAGCCCAGAGCCCGACGCGGGGCTCGAACTCACGGACCGCGAGATCGTGACCTGGCTGAAGTCGGACGCTTAACCGACTGCGCCACCCAGGCGCCCCTCGGGAATTTTTTTAATGCGTAGGGAAGAAAGGTGTGCTTTTGGAGACTGTGTCCTCCCAACCGCACCCCAGTGGCCCATACCCAGATGGGGACAGAGCCTCATGATAGCTGCCTGGTCTTGCCCCAGGAGGTGCAAGGCAGGTGAAGCACTTCTCACCCCCTTGTATCAGTTAGCTGTCACCATGAATAATGCCACGTAACAAACCACCCCAACACTTAGTGGCCTCACACTGCCATTTATTTATTAGCTCTCAATTCTGTGGGTTGACATTATGGGCCACATTCATCTGGGAGGTTCTTCTGGTCTGAGATGGACTTCTTCATGTGTTTGTGGTCAGCCAAAGGCCAGTGAGGCAATTCTGCCTCCGACAGTTGGCTGACTGTTGGCCAGGAGAGTAGGGGAAACCGGGCCATGTGTCTCTCATCCCCTGGCAGGCCAGCTCAGGCTTGTTTATGTGGCCATGGTGGCAGTTTTTCAAGAGAGCAAGCAGAAGTATGCAAGGCCTTTTGAGACCTAGGCTTGCAATTGGCATAAAGTCATTTCTGCTCTGTTCTGTTGCTCAGGGTAAGTCACATGGCTGAGCTCAGATTCAAAGGAAGGGAAAATAGACTCTACCATTTGGTGGGTGGCTTTGCAGAGGGACATGGAAAAGGAGAATGGATACCATCACAGAAATAATTGAGGCCACTTTTGCAAATGGCCTGCATGATCCCCCCAGATCCAGGGCGCACAACACAAGAAAGGTCCCCAGATGGTCAGCCATTTGACTCGAGGTCATACCTGTAAGTTGACACCCACTGAGCTTGCTCAGCTCTCACCCCCAATGTGCCCACAGACGCCCAACTACTCTCCCGTGACCTCCACGGTCCCAACTCGTGGCTACCATTCAGAACCTTAGTCATCAGGCAATGGCGACCTCTCATGGATGTCCACCCCCAGCAGCCTCTAAACATGGGTCAAAGGGAAACAACTAGCTTTCGGCTGCAGAAGCAAAACTCGATTTAACCTAATGAGCACCTGTCAGAATTTCAGGTTTTACGTAGAAAAAGATTTCCAAAGAAGCCCGCAAAATAGAGACAGAGTTGGCAGGTGGCATTGGCAGCCTGGGTGAGTCTGGTCGTCACGTTCTCAGAAGATTGCCAGCAGAGGTAAGTCTGAAGGCACACAGCAGTGGGCGGGTGGGGATTTGTCCTTTGTCTGCTCCTTCCTGGGGGAAGCTTCTTTTTTTTTTTTTTTTTTTTAATGTTTATTTATTTTTGAGGGGGTGGGGCAGAGAGAGAGGAGGACACAGAATCCGAAGCAGGCTCCAGGCTCCCAGCAGTCAGCCCAGAGCCCGATGCGGGGCTCAAACCCACGGACTGCCAGACCATGACCTGAGCCAAAGTCGGACGCTCAGCCGACTGAGCCACCCAGGTGACCCGGGGGGGAGAAGCTTTTGAGGGCAAAGACCGGTTCCGATGTCCCGACGGTGCTGCAGAGCTTCCCCAGTATCATTTCTCCAATTCCAGCTATAGTTTGCTACATGTGGTCCCGGAGGGCCCCACCAGGGCTCACAGCTACTGCCTGGCCGCACCAGAGTCAGGCAGCACAGCGCCCCAGTTCTGTGCGCACGAATGTCTGGTTTCAGGCGCCGTCGACTTATGGTCATTGACGATGTATGTTACGGGAAAAGAAATCTCACGAGAATATTTTTTGTCGTTGCAGAGGCCTTCCTAAGTGCGTGCGTTTGAGCGTTGCATGGACAGGAAAAGAGGAGTCGTGGATCACTAGGCATATTTTTTGTTTTGTTTTGTTTTTTAAATTTTTTTTTTCAACGTTTATTTATTTTTGGGACAGAGAGAGACAGAGCATGAACGGGGGAGGGGCAGAGAGAGAGTGAGACACAGAACCGGAAACAGGCTCCAGGCTCTGAGCCGTCAGCCCAGAGCCCGACGCGGGGCTCGAACTCGCAGACCGCGAGATCGTGACCTGGCTGAAGTCGGACGCTTAACCGACTGCGCCACCCAGGCGCCCCTCACTAGGCATATTTTATTTTTTTTTATTTTTTATTTTTTTTAATTTTTTAATTTTTTTTTTATTTATATATGAAATTTATTGTCAAATTGGTTTCCATACAACACCCAGTGCTCATCCCAAAAGGTGCCCTCCTCAATACCCATC
>NW_024412645.1:6160762-6187428 GCF_014898765.1 Herpailurus yagouaroundi | reverse complement strand
CCTCTTTTTTTTTTTTTTTTTCCTTCCCCTCCCCCATGGGTTCCTGTCGAGTTTCTCAGGATCCACATAAGAGTGAAACCATATGGTATCTGTCTTTCTCTGTATGGCTTATTTCACTTAGCATCACACTCTCCAGTTCCATCCACGTTGCTACAAAAGGCCATATTTCATTTTTTCTCATTGCCACGTAGTATTCCATAGTGTATATAAACCACAATTTCTTTATCCATTCATCAGTTGATGGACATTTAGGCTCTTTCCATAATTTGGCTATTGTTGAGAGTGCTGCTATGAACATTGGGGTACAAGTGCCCCTATGCATCAGTACTCCTGTGTCCCTTGGATAAATTCCTAGCAGTGCTATTGCTGGGTCATAGGGTAGGTCTATTTTTAATTTTCTGAGGAACCTCCACACTGCTTTCCAGAGCGGCTGCACCAATTTGCATTCCCACCAACAGTGCAAGAGGGTTCCCGTTTCTCCACATCCTCTCCAGCATCTATAGTCTCCTGATTTGTTCATTTTGGCCACTCTGACTGGCGTGAGGTGATATCTGAGTGTGGTTTTGATTTGTATTTCCCTGATAAGGAGCGACGCTGAACATCTTTTCATGTGCCTGTTGGCCATCCGGATGTCTTCTTTAGAGAAGTGTCTATTCATGTTTTCTGCCCATTTCTTCACTGGGTTATTTGCTTTTCGGGTGTGGAGTTTGGTGAGCTCTTTATAGATTTTGGATACTAGCCCTTTGTCCGATATGTCATTTGCAAATATCTTTTCCCATTCCGTTGGTTGCCTTTTAGTTTTGTTGGTTGTTTCCTTTGCTGTGCAGAAGCTTTTTATCTTCATAAGGTCCCAGTAATTCACTTTTGCTTTTAATTCCCTTGCCTTTGGGGATGTGTCGAGTAAGAGATTGCTACGGCTGAGGTCAGAGAGGTCTTTTCCTGCTTTCTCCTCTAGGGTTTTGATGGTTTCCTGTCTCACATTCAGGTCCTTTATCCATTTTGAGTTTATTTTTGTGAATGGTGTGAGAAAGTGGTCTAGTTTCAACCTTCTGCATGTTGCTGTCCAGTTCTCCCAGCACCATTTGTTAAAGAGACTGTCTTTTTTCCATTGGATGTTCTTTCCTGCTTTGTCAAAGATGAGTTGGCCATACGTTTGTGGGTCTAGTTCTGGGGTTTCTATTCTATTCCATTGGTCTATGTGTCTGTTTTTGTGCCAATACCATGCTGTCTTGATGATGACAGCTTTGTAGTAGAGGCTAAAGTCTGGGATTGTGATGCCTCCTGCTTTGGTCTTCTTCTTCAAAATTACTTTGGCTATTCGGGGCCTTTTGTGGTTCCATATGAATTTTAGGATTGCTTGTTCTAGTTTCGAGAAGAATGCTGGTGCAATTTTGATTGGGATTGCATTGAATGTGTAGATAGCTTTGGGTAGTATTGACATTTTGACAATATTTATTCTTCCAATCCATGAGCAGGGAATGTCTTTCCATTTCTTTAAATCTTCTTCAATTACCTTCATAAGCTTTCGATAGTTTTCAGCATACAGATCCTTTACATCTTTGGTTAGATTTATTCCTAGGTATTTTATGCTTCTTGGTGCAATTGTGAATGGGATCAGTTTCCTTATTTGTCTTTCTGTTACTTCATTGTTAGTGTATAAGAATGCAACTGATTTCTGTACATTGATTTTGTATCCTGCAACTTTGCTGAATTCATGTATCAGTTCTAGCAGACTTTTGGTGGAGTCTGTCGGATTTTCCATGTATAATATCATGTCATCTGCAAAAAGCGAAAGCTTGACTTCATCTTTGCCAATTTTGATGCCTTTGATTTCCTTTTGTTGTCTGATTGCTGATGCTAGAACTTCCAGCACTATGTTAAACAACAGCGGTGAGAGTGGGCATCCCTGTCGTGTTCCTGATCTCAGGGAAAAAGCTCTCAGTTTTTCCCCGTTGAGGATGATGTTAGCTGTGGGCTTTTCATAAATGGCTTTTATGATCTTTAAGTATGTTCCTTCTATCCCGACTTTCTCAAGGGTTTTTATTAAGAAAGGGTGCTGGATTTTGTCAAAGGCCTTTTCTGCATCGATTGACAGGATCATATGGTTTTTCTCTTTTTTTTTGTTAATGTGATGGATCACGTTGATTGATTTGCGAATGTTGAACCAGCCCTGCATCCCAGGAATGAATCCCACTTGATCATGGTGAACAATTCTTTTTATATGCCGTTGAATTCGATTTGCTAGTATCTTATTGAGAATTTTGGCATCCGTATTCATCAGGGATATTGGCCTGTAGTTCTCTTTTTTTACTGGGTCTCTGTCTGGTTTAGGAATCAAAGTAATACTGGCTTCATAGAATGAGTCTGGAAGTTTTCCTTCCCTTTCTATTTCTTGGAATAGCTTGAGAAGGATAGGTATTATCTCTGCTTTAAACGTCTGGTAGAACTCCCCTGGGAAGCCATCTGGTCCTGGACTCTTATTTGTTGCGAGATTTTTGATAACCGATTCAATTTCTTCGCTGGTGATGGGTCTGTTCAAGCTTTCTATTTCCTCCTGATTGAGTTTTGGAAGAGTGTGGGTGTTCAGGAATTTGTCCATTTCTTCCAGGTTGTCCAATTTGTTGCCATATAATTTTTCATAGTATTCCCTGATAATTGTTTGTATCTCTGAGGGATTGGTTGTAATAATTCCATTTTCATTCATGATTTTATCTATTTGGGTCATCTCCCGTTTCTTTTTGAGAAGCCTGGCTAGAGGTTTGTCAATTTTGTTTATTTTTTCAAAAAACCAACTCTTGGTTTCGTTGATCTGCTCTACAGTTTTTTTAGATTCTATATTGTTTATTTCTGCTCTGATCTTTATTATTTCTCTTCTTCTGCTGGGTTTAGGCTGCCTTTGCTGTTCTGCTTCTATTTCCTTTAGGTGTGATGTTAGATTTTGTATTTGGGATTTTTCTTGTTTCTTGAGATAGGCCTGGATTGCAATGTATTTTCCTCTCAGGACTGCCTTCGCTGCGTCCCAAAGCGTTTGGATTGTTGTATTTTCATTTTCGTTTGTTTCCATATATTTTTTAATTTCTTCTCGAATTGCCTGGTTGGCCCACTCATTCGTTAGTAGGGTGTTCTTTAACCTCCATGCTTTTGGAGGTTTTCCAGACTTTTTCCTGTGGTTGATTTCAAGCTTCATAGCATTGTGGTCTGAAAGTATGCATGGTATGATTTCAATTCTTGTAAACTTATGAAGGGCTGTTTTGTGACCCAGTATATGATCTATCTTGGAGAATGTTCCATGTGCACTCGAGAAGAAAGTATATTCTGTTGCTTTGGGATGCAGAGTTCTAAATATATCTGTCAAGTCCATCTGATCCAATGTCTCATTCAGGGCCCTTGTTTCTTTATTGACCGTGTGTCTAGATGATCTATCCATTTCTGTAAGTGGGGTGTTAAAGTCCCCTGCAATTACCACATTCTTATCAATAAGGTTGCTTGTGTTTATGAGTAATTGTTTTATATATTTGGGCGCTCCGGTATTCGGCGCATAGACATTTATAATTGTTAGCTCTTCCTGATGGATAGACCCTGTAATTATTATATAATGCCCTTCTTCATCTCTTGTTACAGCCTTTAATTTAAAGTCTAGTTTGTCTGATATAAGCATGGCTACTCCAGCTTTCTTTTGGCTTCCAGTAGCATGATAAATAGTTCTCCATCCCCTCACTCTCAATCTAAAGGTGTCCTCAGGTCTAAAATGAGTCTCTTGTAGACAGCAAATAGATGGGTCTTGTTTTTTTATCCATTCTGATACCCTATGTCTTTTGGTTGGCGCATTTAATCCATTTCCATTCAGTGTTATTATAGAAAGATATGGGTTTAGAGTCATTGTGATGTCTGTATGTTTTATGCTTGTAGTGATGTCTCTGGTACTTTGTCTCACAGGGTCCCCCTTAGGATCTCTTGTAGGGCTGGTTTAGTGGTGACAAATTCCTTCAGTTTTTGTTTGTTTGGGAAGACCTTTATCTCTCCTTCTATTCTAAATGACAGGCTTGCTGGATAAAGGATTCTCGGCTGCATATTTTTTCTGTCTAGCAAACTGAAAATCTCGTGCCAACTCTTTCTGGCCTGCCAAGTTTCAAAAGAGAGATCAGTCACGAGTCTTATAGGTCTCCCTTTATATGTGAGGGCACGTTTACCCCTTGCTGCTTTCAGAATTTTCTCTTTATCCTTGTATTTTGCCAGTTTCACTATGATATGTCGTGCAGAAGATCGATTCAAGTTACGTCTGAAGGGAGTTCTCTGTGCCTCTTGGATTTCAATGCCTTTTTCCTTCCCCAGTTCAGGGACGTTCTCAGCTATAATTTCTTCAAGTACCCCTTCAGCACCTTTCCCTCTCTCTTCCTCCTCTGGGATACCAATTATGCGTATATTATTTCTTTTTAGTGTATCACTTAGTTCTCTAATTTTCCCCTCATACTCCTGGATTTTTTTATCTCTCTTTTTCTCAGCTTCCTCTTTTTCCATAACTTTATCTTCTAGTTCACCTATTCTCTCCTCTGCCTCTTCAATCCGAGCTGTCGTGGTTTCCATTTTGTTATGCATTTCATTTAAAGCGTTTTTCAGCTCCTCGTGACTGTTCCTTAGTCCCTTGATCTCTGTGGCAAGAGATTCTCTGCTGTCAGCTATACTGTTTTCAAGCCCAGCGATTAATTTTATGACTATTATTCTAAATTCACTTTCTGTTATATTATTTAAATCCTTTTTGATCAGCTCATTAGCTGTTGTTATTTCCTGGAGATTCTTCTGAGGGGAATTCTTCCGCTTGGTCATTTTGGATAGTCCCTGGAGTGGTGAGGACCTGCAGGGCACTTCCCCTGTGCTGCGGTGTATAACTGGAGTTGGTGGGCGGAGCCGCAGTCAGACCTGATGTCTGCCCCCAGCCCACCGCTGGGGCCACAGTCAGACTGGTGCGTGCCTTCTCTTCCCCTCTCCTAGGGGCGGGATTCACTGTGGGGTGGGGTGGCCTGTCTGGGCTACTTGCACACTGCCAGGCTTGTGGTGCTGGGGATCTGGCATATTAGCTGGGGTGGGTAGGCAAGGTGCACAGGGGCAGGAGGGGGCAGGCTTAGCTCGCTTCTCCTTAGGTGATCCACTTCAGGAGGGGCCCTGTGGCAGCGGGAGGGAGTCAGATCCCCTGCCGGAGGTTTGGCTCCGCAGAAGCACAGAGCTGGGTGTTTGCACGGAGGAGCGAGCAAGTTCCCTGGCAGGAACTGGTTCCCTTGGGGATTTTGGCTGGGGGATGGGCGAGGGAGATGGCGCTGGCGTGCGCCTTTGTTCCCCACCAAACTGAGCTCTGTGGTCCGGGGCTCAGCAGCTCTCCCTCCCTTTGTCCTCCAGCCTTCCCGCTTTCTGAGCAGAGCTGTTAACTTATGACCTCCCAGACGCTCAGTCGCGCTTGCTGTCGGAACACAGTCCGTCCAGCCCCTCCGCTTTTGCCAGCCAGACTCGGGGGCTCTGCTTGGCCGGCTAGCCGCCCCTCCGCCCCGGCTCCCTCCCACCAGTCCGTGGAGCGCGCATCGCCTCGCCGCCCTTCCTACCCTCTTCCGTGGGCCTCTCGTCTGCGCTTGGCTCCGGCGACTCCGTTCTGCTAATCCTCTGGTGGTTTTCTGGGTTATTTAGGCAGGTGTAGGTGGAATGTAAGTGATCAGCAGGACGCGCGGTGAGCCCAGCGTCCTCCTACGCCGCCATCTTCCCCGAGCCTCACTAGGCATATTTTAACGGCTCCGTGGCGGGATGGGGAAGTGGCCTTGGTTTCTGTGTTTATGGAACACGGGGTGGCTGGACTCCAGTCATCCTTTTCTTCCTCCTCCCGCCATCCTCCCTTCCTTCTCTTCCCTTTCCCCCCTCTCCTCCCTCTGCCTCCTTTCCTTGTAGCCAAGAACATTTGGATGGTGTCTCGTCCACAGTTTCTACCCGGATGATGCTGTTCCTCAGAATAAGCCTGACAAACCCGCAGCGTGAAGGCCCTTCTGGCTGTTACGTTCTTTTAAAGCCGTGCTTCATTTGCTGTTTACCTAGAGCTTTCTCCCTTCGGCTTGTGGGAGAGGCCGTGGGCACTTCTCATGCACAGGGTTTGGGAGGTCCTAACCATCCCATTTTGGAGTGCCTGGCAGGCATTCCTGCATCTGGTTTCTCCTTCCGTCTTGCCCTCCCCATGCCCCTCCCAGGCCCCAGGTCCCTGGAGTCCCGGAGAGGAGGGGGTGCAGTCAAGACAGTGGGAAGAAGCCCTTCCGATTACCTTCCTTCCCAGCAGATGCTCTGAAGTCTGAGAGACATCAGACCCATCGACCAATGAATCTTCTCCCACGTTTCCTAATAGCATTTCCAACTCAGGTCACCTGCAGCCCACCTTCATGATTCTGACCATGTCTGTGCCCCACCTGCACACTTGTACCTTTGCTGGTTCTCTGGTTTTTTTTTTTTTTAATTTTTAAAAACATGTATTTGTTATTAAAAGACAGAGAGAGACAGAGCATGAGCAGGGGAGGAGCGGAGAGAGGGGGAGGCACAGAATCCGAAGCAGGCTCCAGGCTCTGAGCTGTCAGTACAGAGCCTGATGTAGGGCTCAAATCATGAACTGTGAGATCATGATCTGAGCTGAAGTTGGGCACTTAACCGACTGAGCCACCCAGGCGCCCCTTTACTGGTTCTCTTTAAACCAACTCACTTGAGGGGCCTCTCTTCTCGGAGGGACATAGAGGTGGGAACGACTCTCTCATTGTGCCGACTATAATCATGTCCCACATCTCTGTCGCGTGTTTGGGGAAGTGAGGATTTCGGATCCCTGCTGTTCCATTTCCTGGCTGTGTGGCCTTGGGCAAGTGACTGGACCTCTCTGAGCTTTAGTTTCCATTTCTGCAAACTGGGGACAATAGTCTCCCATTATTCCGGATCCAGCCCCAGCCCCATTCTTTCACTGGGACCCTCTGCTCCTCAGCGTGTCTGAGGACGATTTCCTGGTTGAGACTTCAGCGGCCCTGGGTTCCCAGCATCTACCTAGCTCAGGCTCTCAGGTGAATCTTTGAAGCCTAAGAGAATATGGCTCCTGGAAGACAGCACGGGACAGGGTGAGCTCCCAGCCCCCTCGGGCTGTGACAGAGGAACACAGCACTTAGGTGTGGTGGGGCCATCAGTTCTCAGCAGGAACAAAACAGGAGCCGACTCTGCAGTTAGCATCTGATTTTGCTGCATCAGGAAAAGGTTCACAGGTCTCTCTTTTCTGGCTTTTAAGTCCCCTGCCTGGCACATTGAGAGCGTGAGCCCAGGACAGGTATAGACTCCAGAGGAGCACAATTGGATCTTTCTGAAGTGCCTGCTTGCCGACCTGTTGCTAAATCAAACTGCCTAGCGGAATTCAAATGACCCACGGGACCATGCAGTTAGTTCCCTGGGGATTTTCCATTACATCAGGGTATTGTGCTGGAATTCTCCAGTATCTTCCTGGCTTTCTTTATTCAGACTTGTGGGCACAGTGATTTCAAGCCTTTGTAGATGCAGGGCTCCTTGAAATAGCGGCTGTCCCTTGTTGTGATCAAGAGAAAATAAGACAGATCCCTCTGCCTCGAGTAAAGACGGCATCTCTGTAAATGGTTCCGCGTGAGGGGCTGGAGAATTGCTCCCTTTGGCCTTGCTGAAACAGTTCAAAGGGAACGTTAAGGAACTTGGGGGCCATTGTGAGGTTGTTACAGAGGGGATGTGGGTGACAGGGGTGGGGACTGAGTTTGAGATTCTACTTGATGGCATCTACTTGCTGCTTTTTGCACTGGGATGCTGCTTGGGTCTGAAGGCATCTTCCCACGCAAGAGCCACTTGCATGGAAGTGTTTCTGCTGATACCAAAATGTGGCCTCTGGTTCGGCTCAGGTCATGATCTCTCGGGTCGTGAGTTCGAGCCCCACGTCGGGCTCTGTGCTGACAGCTCAGAGCCTGGAGCCCGTTTCGGATTCTGTGTCTCCCTTTCTCTCTCTGGCCCTCCCCCACTTGTGCTCTGTCTCTCAAAAGTAAATAAACATTAAAAAAAGGAAAAGATGTGCTGGGTTGGGCGAAGGGAGCAAATCCAGATGTTCTTTTGCCTCCACCATAGAGTCTGATGGACCTAGGTTCAAATCCCAGACATCTGTGCAGACTTAGACATGTGACTGTCCCTCTCTGAGCCTTAGTTTTCACTTCTGTGAACTGGGGATAATAAAGATACCCTTCAAAAGGGAGTTGGGCGGGGCGCCTGGGGGGCTCAGTCGGTTGAGCGTCCGACTTCGGGTCAGGTCATGATCTCGCGGTCTGTGAGTTCGAGCCCCGCGTCGGGCTCTGGGCTGACAGCTCAGAGCCTGGAGCCTGCTTCATATTCTGGGTCTCCCTCTCTGTCTCTCTGCCCTCTCCGGCTCATGCTGTCTCTCTCTGTCTCTCAAAAATAAATAAACACTAAAAAAAAAAAGAAAATTTAGGGAAAAAAGGGAGCTGGGCACTAAATGTTTTTGGCCGCCTAGCATCCCTCCCCTGTCCCAGTACAAGCACCTTGTCCCATCCTCTGGGGAGCTGTATCTCTTCGATTACAACCATGGCCTTCTAGTGAGACTGCTGACGTGCCTCTCCCCCCAGGGGGTACACGACCCTCTTCTGGCCAATCAGATTCCTTCCCTGAGAAGAGAGAAGTTCATGCTTCCCTTCTGTGGCAGCCAAGCTAGGAAGATGCCAGCCTGGAGCTTCCAGTGGCCACGTCTCCTGCAGGTAGGGGAGCAGGCATGGCTGGATCCAGGTGTTCAGATGAAGTCCTTAGAGCTCCACCTTTGTCCATGTCGTGGTTCCACTCTCCTCCAGGCTGGCACGGGTTCCATGCCCATCTGTGAACCAGTTTCTCCAGCCAGGCTTTGTTGGCTAGAAGGGCTCATTTATCCGCCTTAAAACATGAGCTGAGTGCCTGGATGGCTCAGTCGATTGAGCATCTGGATCTTGATATGGGCTCAGGTCATGACCTCACGGTCGTGGGATGGGGCCCTGAGTTGTGCTGTGTGCTGAGTGTGGAACCTGTTTGGGATTCTCTCTCTCCCTCTCTCTCTGCCCCTCCCCTGCTTACACACTCTCTCAAAATAAATAAAAATAAATTTCAAAACAAACAAAAAACATGGGCTAGTCAGAGAGCTGCCGGGGGGTCAACTCTCAAGGAAAGATTAGGGTGCCACTCCCAAAGAAGGGCAGTGGGTCATGGTAGGCAGAAGCAACAGGTCGACTCCAGCATCCCTGACCGAGCGTGTGTAAAGGATGGAAGAGTGAATGGCCTTCCACGGGCCCAGAATTCAGTATGGTGGAGGGAGAGGCCCGGGGGTGTTGGGTGTTTCACAAGAGAGAGGTTGGAGTAGGGTCTGAAGGACTTCATGTGCCCCGAGTAAGAGCAAAGTCTCCATATCAGCGGGACTGTCTGCAGGGAGGGATGAGGCACGTCCCCTCATCCCCACCCCAACACTGGACACACTTTTGCACAAACTCTTATACATACGGGCACTTACTAAATATTTGATTAGAAAAGAAATAATTCTCAAATTCTCCAAGAAAAAAGGAGCTATAAAGATGGAGGGTAGAGAAGGAGAATAGGCCTGTCTATTGAAAGATGCAGCATTTTTTAAAGTTGGGTTTTTTTTTTTTTAATTTTAAGTGATCTCTACACGCAACGTAGGGCTCAAACTCACAACCCCCAGATCGAGAGTCGCATGCTCCACCGACTGAGCCAGCCAGGTTCCCCTGAAAGATGTGGTATTTGAGGGACAGCTTGGACTCAGAATTGTCCTGCGTCCTCTTTTTTTTTTCTCCTCTTGGGAAATTTTTATTTGTTCATTTCTGGCATGAGGATGCTTTTCTCAGTGTCACTGGAGAAGAGGATGGTCCTCCCCTGGACCTGAGTCATGCAGGGCCACCCAATCATAGGCAGAAAGCTAGCCAGGACTGCGCTGAAGATGGCAGTCACATAGCCCCAGCCCAGCTGGCACTGGCCACTGTAGTACACGGAAGAGGTTCCACAGGCTTCCTTGGCAAATGGGGAGTCCAGGCTGATGGGGAAAACCAGCAGGCCCGCAATGGTGGCAGTGGCTAAAATGGCAGGAAAGAACACCAGTGTGTCAGTCAAGGGGTTCTGGGCCAATCTCCATCCCTGGACTCACTGATCCACCCTCCCATCCACCCACTCATCCATCAGTCTATTCACATATATTGATTCATCACCTTTCCTTTTATCCACCCATTACTCAACTAGCCTTCCACCCAACTGTCCATCTACTACTCACCAGTCCACTCAACTCTCCATCCCTCTATCCATTCGCTCATCCATCCATCTACCCATCTGCCCACTTAGCCACCTGCACCCCACGCATCCATCCACCCGCCTAATCATCTGTCCATCTATCCACCCAACCATCCATCCATTCATCTACCCAACCATCCATCCATTTATCCATCCATCCATCCATCCACCCACCCAATCATCCATCCATCCATCTATCCATCCATCCATCCATCAATCCATCATCCACTGATATATCCATGGATACACCCATAATTTCACCTACCCACTCGCTCATTTGTTAATTCACCAACCCACCTACCCATGCATGCATTCATTCGTTGAAACTGTTACAGGTGCTATAGTGGGCACTAATGATACTAAGGAAATGAGCTGGACACCTCCTCACTTTCAAGGCCCTTCCAAAGCAGGAGAATCACATGACCCCAGCTTCCTTTGCTGTTCTTCAACCACATTGGTCTACTTACAGTTCTGTGAACGTGCCTTGCTTGTCTCCATGCTTTTGCCTCTGATGTTCCCATTACCTGGAATCCCCTTCTATATGTGACCAACTCCCATTCGTACTTCCAGACTCAGCACAACTGATTCCTCTTCTGGGAAGACTTCTGTACACCCCCCCCCCACCCTCCTGGAGTTTTTCCTTGTGTCTTGCGCTCATCCCTATTATGTCAAACACCCCTTGAGTTGTAATCACTTGGTGTGCCCCACATGCACTAGACCCTGTGCAAGCCTAGGACAAGGACTATAGCTCCATCCATTGATTCAACAAATATTTAGCGGATGTCTATTGTGTGCAAAGCACTGTCCCAGGTGCTGGCAATGTTAAAGCAGACATGTCCTCGCCTTCAAGTAGCTGACGTTCTAATGGACGGAGATGAACAATAATCAAGCAGGCAGATACGGTAAGTGCTGTGAAGCATAGAGAACAAAGAATGAGGTAGGAGAATCTCAGGAGAGGGGAGCTCCCGTACCTAGGGTCACAGAAGACCTCACTGAGGCTGTGATATTTGAGCAGAGTAGGGGAGCAAGACCTGTAAGATCTGAGAAACGAGAATTCCAGACAGGGAACAAGCATGGTGTATCTGAGCAACAGAAAGCAAGCCATGTGGTTGGATCATGTTGAGCCTGGCAGAAGGGGCAAGAGGTGAGATTGGCGAGGGAATGAGGGTTTAATCAGGCGGAGCCTCACCGGCCATGACGAGGAGTGTGGATTTTACTGAGTGTAACAGGAAGTCACTGGAGGGTAGATAAGCCAGTCTGAGGGGCCCGATCTGATTTCATTCTTAATAGGACCTGTTTGGCCAGCACAGCAGACAGATTCTAGGGGTCAAAGGTGGCAGCAGACAGACATGTGAGGTGGTTATCTCTCTAATCCAGGTGAGAGATGGTGGAGAATTAATTGAATGAGGGTTGCAGTGAAGGCCTGGGCTAGACCATCCAAAGCCTGTGTATGAATTAGAGAAAAGCAACCCTTCTGGGGAGCTGAAGCCCTGTAATTCCACAGCGTAGCAAGTGGCACATAGGCTAGATTTCTGCATCTCTCAGCCCTCAGCTGGGCACCGCTGTGCAGTGCACAACCTGCCCAACTGTGTATGGTGGTCCTGGTAAAAAGGATACAAAGTGGATGGATGTGAGAGAAACAAAGGGCGGGGCAGACTATTAGGACTGGGTTTAGCTAAAGGCAGGAGAGGGTGATGTTAAGTATGCCGTTCCCTCCCCACCATTTCTGGCTTGCCAACAGACCAGGAAGTCTATAATCCTGGGATTTATCTCTGAGAATCAACACAGGAGGCCAGACTCTGCTCACAGGTTCGTCCATTCATTCACTGATTCATTCATTCCACAAACATGGCTGGAATGCTTATGATGTGCCAGTGGATTTACCTGCAGCTGCCTGCACCCCTGGCATTGGGCCACTGCCCCTTCTGAGACACAGCCCTTTGGGGGCCAGGGCCCAGGACAGGAGGAGAACTGCACTGAAGGCCGACAAGAGCCATCCTCCAAGGAGAATTGCAGCTGAGACCTGTCAGGAAGAAAGAGCAAGGAGGGTGTTGACTGGGACAGGTAGGGGCAGGTGCAGGTGTCTCTGCTTATTGGGTAGCTACTGAATCCTCAAAACCCCAAGAGGTCTGTGCTATTATCACCCCCCATTTTACATATAAACAAACCGAGGTCCAAGGAGGTGGAGTCATTTGCCTCGGGGCACATAGCGAATTAAGTGGTAGAGCCAGAATTAAAATCCAGACTTACAACCACCATGCCCCACTTTACTGAGTACCTGCTATATGACAGGATCACCAGGAGAGGCACCAGTGTAATTAAAAGTTCCTTAGAGGTGCCGGACTGGGATTCCTGACCCATTTGGTAACATGCATCATAACTGAGACTTTCAACACCTTAGCTGCGGTTTTTAAATTTAGCGCTTAGAGGGTAGCCACGTAGCTGTGCGCAGGTTGTACACTGCACAACTCCTGGAGACGCAGTGGGATCATCATACATTTGCATATTGATTACAGTTGTTTTCCAGCAGATGGCAGTATAGTGTCCCAAAGAAGGGGAACCTTTTCCTAATTTGTGCTAAGGTACTAAATGGACATGGGGCTGCTTTCAGAATCATCCTGGATGTTTGCTAAAATGCAGATAGCCAGACTCTATCCCACACCTACAGCGTCAGAGGCTCAGTGTGGGGTAGGGCAGGCGGTGGGAACCAGAACTTGGCTTTTGTTGTTGTTGCTCTGGTGGATTGGATGGTGAATTGGTGAGCCCAGGTCTCACCTTCCAGGCAAAGTCAGGAATGTCGTCCAGGGACCTGAAGGTTCCACAGCTCTGGTTCCAGCCGTTACCCTGAGGCCAGGAGCAGTAGGTGAGGACGCCAAAGGAGAAGGTGGGGGTCTGGAACCAGACGGGAGAGCAGAGGCTGAGGGCTGAGATACAGGCAAGGGAGAGTCCCACGGATGCCCACACACTGCCTGCCATCAGGGGGTGTCGAGGACCTAGCAGGCAACAGGCGAGGTTAGTGGTGGAGACTGCCGGGAAGGAAAGAAATGGACTGGGGAGGGTCTCCCGCTCCGCAAGTCAGGGACCTGGTCCTGTGTTCAGACCCCAGGCAGGTCATCAGCCTCCTTTTGGCCTCGTGATGCAATGGGAGGTGTTAATATCTGGGGAGCGGGGACAGGGCTTTGCGCTAACAGGTTCTGGAAGTAGAATAGCCCCAAATCTTAGAATAAATAATAGTGCTTAAACAGAACTTTGAACACACACTTTCTGCGTGGGACGTCATCATCACTGGTCCCGGCAAGGCCCCTCCTGTGTTTCTCTCGTTCATTCATTTGGTCATTCATTCATTCTCTCCACCCATCAAGTCTTGCACTGTCCCAAGGGGCTTCTTCTCCCCAGAGTGGGTACCTGTTTCTAAATCACACACAGACACTGTGTTTCCAGCAACTACCCTGCCCATTAGCTCATGCCTTCTAATCCCGGACCATTGTAATTACTTAATGTGTCTTTTTGTTTGGAGGTATTTTTGCAAAATTGGTATGGCTCAGCATGTGTGTATTTTTCGCTTATGTAAATGACATTATTTTGTATGTTGCATTCTGTTTCCTACTTTGGGCACTAAGCATAACGTTTTTAGGGTTGATCCATGTAACTGTGTATCCCTATTCCATTTAACTCGGTGTGAGTTTCCCAGGGGCAGATCCTGAAACAAGGGTTTGGGTGCAAGTAGTGTACTTTGGAGGCGGCCCCGTGGAGGAAGAAGTGGGATGAGAAGAGAACGCAGCCAGTTAAGAATGTGTTATGAAGCCGGCTGGCCCCAGTGTGACTCCGGGAGATGGCAACCGGCACCCTAGAGTTACCCTTCCCGGGGGCTGAGGGAGGCGTGGATTTTACACAACCAATTCTCGCCAGCCATTGGTTGAGGGCTGTCCCCAGCAGTGGGTGGCGGCAACGTGCGGGTGACCAAATAGGCTGCAACGGGACCGACACCGTACGGGCAATGAAATGCAGTACAGGTGGAAACCCACTGCTGCGCAGAGACCCCGAGATGTCGAGGGAGAGTGAGCCGAGCCCGGCCGGACCTGCTACCCCGTCGCCTCCACCTGCGGCGTGGTATTATTCCCTTTGCATTTCACCAGCGCTAGCCCTCTGCCCCCGGCAGCTGTGCCGTGAACACCCGTGTGCACGGTCTTACGTGAGAATTTTGTGGGTGCACGCTTTGGAACACCTCGCTGCCTGCGATGGCATGTCTCTGTTTCCTCTGAGTGAGAAGTCCCACCTCCTTTCTACATTCTCTCCCTCTGTGCCGGAAGGTGCCCAGGGGCCCGCATGCCCAAACATTAGACTTTGTTCTGTCTCCTCCCGCTTTACAGATGGGAAAGTAGAGGCGCCGAGAGGGTAACAGACTCCCCCAGACTGACCCAGGAAGTCAGTTTGGGTGAGCGAGCTGGAGGAGTGTCTAATAATAACAGCCACTGCTGTCCACATGCTCTCATGGGCCAGGCAATTCACATGCATCGCATAACTCATAGGCTACGTGACGCCCCAGCCACAAGACTAGAGGGCCGGAGTGGGCTCATCTTTGTTGACTGGAGGAGAGCCCTCTTGTGGCCCAGGGGTCTGCCGGGCTGCACAGCAGCAGAGCAGGGTGGGTGCTATGACCTCCTGTTTTATAAGGGAGGACCCTGAGGCTCAGAGAGGTGTGGGCGACTCAGCTCAAGGACACAGTTGGAAAGGGTGGCCGGGGATTCATACGCAGACCTGGTGACTTGACAGCTGTCCTTGAAAGCCCAGGGTAATGACCCTAACAGTCACCATGCATCGTCCACCTGCTGTGGGCCAGGCACAGGTTTGGGTGGCTCCCTGGGGGAAGGGAAGGGATGTGCCCAGGGTCTTACGGCTGAGATGTGGGACAGCAGGACTTGAACCTGGGTCTGTCTAATACTTGAACCAGTATTAAGTTGAATACTTAACTGGTTCCAGTTAAGTATTCCAGTTAAGATGGCATTTCCCATCTCCTTGCTCGGCTTCATTCACCCCCCCCCCCCCCACCTCTACTCTTCCTGCTATCTTCCTTCTCCCCAGCTCTTAGCTTTCTTCTGAGGCAGGGCTGTATATCTGTCCCTCTCTGCTCAGGGGCATCTGTTCCCCACACAAGGCCAGGAGAGCGCCTCTAGCCTGGTGATGGCATCTCCCTATATCTTATTCCAGAGAATTTCATTTCTCTTGCCCTGAGACGACTACCCCCGTTGTGTCTGTGAAAGTCCCAGGTACAAACCGACGTTCCAACCATTGATAGCCCAAGCAAATGCTTTCTCTTTGGGGAGGCATACAGGCTTTGAGGCCCCAGAAGTTCAATTGTGGCTATCATATTTATTGTCTGTGTGACCTTGGGCAAGTCAGTTACTCCTTGTGAGACTCAGTTCTTTTATCGGTGAAACAAGCCTTCTACTCGTACCTATCTCATGGGTTGTTGGGAGGACTAAATGAGAAAATGTACAGAAGGTGCTTTGTAGAGTGCCCTGCACCTGGTACGTCTTCAATAAATGGTCATAATGATCGTGATGGTGGTGGTGATGGTGATGGTGGTGATGATGTTGACGGTGATGATGGTGATGGTGGTGATGGTGGTGATGATGTGGTGGTGGAGGTGATGTTGGTAGTGGTGGTGATAATGATGGAGATGATGATAATGCTGATGGTGGTGATGATGTATGATGGTGCAGATGTGGTGGGGGGTGATGCTGCTGGTGGTGATGGTGGTAATGGTGGCGGCAGAGGTGGTGGTGATGGTGGTGATAATGAGAAGGAGGTGATGATGATGGTGGCAATGATGTGGAGGTGGTGACGATGGTGATAGTGGTGGCGGTGGTGACTGATGCCAGTTGTATCGGTATTATTCACAGTTGCCTGATGGCTCATAACTAGGATTAGAAGCTACTTCAAACCGATGAAAACCAAACGGAGACCCAGATTGCTCATGCAACTTGCCCAAGATCCCCTGGCAAATCAGGGGAAAACTGGAATCTAAGCCAAGACTCCAGCTCCCAGACTGATAGGCAGAAACACCTTCTCCTCCCCTCAGCACATCCCTACAACTCCCGCTCCCCAATGCCTGTCCCCTTGGCTTGCTCTCAGAGAGGAAGGGGAGCAGATGGGTGGGAAAGACAAGGAAGGAAGGGAAGGGTGCCAGCAGCGGAGGGAGAACCAGTAATTACCCCAGCAGATAGGGAGAGCGAGGTTGGTGGGGCGCAAACCACTCCAAAGGGAAGTTAAGACCCTGCTTCAACCACTGACCAGCAAATGCCCACCGCTACCCCCTTGGTGACCTCTCTACCCCTCCTGGGAGGGTTGGGCAAGACGCCTTTCCCTCCGTCTCCACCAACTCCTCCAACACATGCATCAGCACAAAGAGATTTTATGACCTAGCCTAGCGGTACAAGGGCCTCCCTAGAGTAACCACGCTGCAGTTTTCCAGAGGAATAATGCCAGGTGCTGTGGTGCCTCACATGGTCCCTGGAGACTATCTGGGGTGGCACCTGGACCCAGCCTTAAATGTCACGAAATCATGGAATGCTGAGGTTAGTCCATTTTCCTTCAAACATCAAGAAGAAAGTCTCTGTTGGAGTAAAGCAGCTCTTTTAAAGCTTATTTATTTTGAGAGAGAGCAAGTGAGCATGAGCCAGGGAGGGGGCAGAGAGAGGGGGGGGGGGAAGAGAGGGAATCTGAGCTAACAGCAAAGAGCCTGATGAGGGCCTCGAACCCACAAACTGGGAGATCATGACCCGAGCCGATGTCGGATGCGTAACCGACTGAGCCACCCAGGTGCCCCAAGTTAAAAAAGAAATTATTAAAAAAATGATGGGGAGCCTTGAACAGGCAACAGAGTCCAGTGAGAATTTAGGAATGTGGTTGGGGTTTCCTTGTATTGGCGGTTTTCTTCTATGTTTTGCTGTGATACTGGTTGTCCATTAGGAACTCACATGTATTTTAATGAACAACTGAATTAAAGTCCAGTCTTATTTAAATAATAAGAGAGGCGGCTGGATGAGGAGGCTGAGGGGAGAAGGTGGTTTGCTAATAAGAACACTACTTAGATGACTGGAAGTGAGGCCCAGCAGGGCTGAGCCGGCTCAAGGCCACCATGGTCAAAGCAGAGCTGTCCACCAAGCCAAGGGCACCTACACAGACGCCCCAGGGCTGGTGCTTTTCAACCTTGGGTCTCACTTTGGGCTCTAAGCCCGGCCAGCACTTTAAATGTGGCACGACTCTTGGGCTTGGAGGCTGGCCAGTCACTCTATCACTTCCCAGCTCTATGACCTGGGGTAAGTCACTCCATTGCTCCGGGCCTCAGTTTCTCCATCTATAAAAGCAGATTGGACATCCCAGAGGGTAGGGAGCATTGGGTTCAATCACTGAGCAGGGTGATGTTCTAGAAAGAAACGGACAGACCATCTTCCCCTTCCCAACACTATGACCTTGGGGAGGCCATCCCACCTCTCTGGATAAGGGGGTAGGAGTTATTATGAAAGTTCAAGGGGATAAAATGCATGTGTGTGCCTTTCAGGGGAGGGAGAGAGAAGCTGGGGCAGGTAGGTCAGGGTCACAATGCATAGACTTTTTATTCCTAGGATTAGAAAAACCTTGTGGCTGTCCGCCAGCAAGTGAGATGCAGCCCCTTGTGTGAGGAAGAGTGGATTTTTTAAATCCTGCACCAAAATCAGCCTCTCCTGTGGGTTTGGCAGGATCCTGAGGGGTGTAATTCCAGCCAGGAAGCTGGGGAGCCCAGAACTGCCCAAGGCCCATGATTTTGCCTCTCCCTGGCTGCCCCAGTGGCTCTCCGGGCGTTTCTGACCTTGAAAAGCGTTTTGTTCTCCAGATAATGTGCTCAGTGTCACCTGGGAAAATCACACCGACCGTCCAGGTGCCCAGAAACCTAAATGAGGCATTATAACCTGAAACCACATCCGGGCAGGCTCCAATTAGCTGGAATCCACCTAAGGGAAGCTTGAAAGGGGCTGAACATTTTCTCCTCCAGCTCAGCATCTAACTGTTGATGACGGTGGAGGATTCTTGAGCGCTCACTATCACAAAGCCCCATTTGAAACACTTTCGGTGCCTTAGGTCATTTAAGCCTCCCGGCCGCTCTATGGCAGGTGCTGTTCCGGGAACTCGCGTTTTTACAGAAGACAAAACGAAGGCTCAGGAAGTAAGTGGCAAGCCCTGCACTCGGGCTCAGGCAATTGGACTTCTGACTCTGGGCCCTAAGCCCAAAGTGATGCTAAAAGGTTAGTTTAAAAGTCAGATACATACCCAGCAGCTTCCTGGGCTGTCCAGGGTTAGGGCTTGGTCAACCCTCCCACCTGATCTGGCCAGAGAGCATGCATGTTCCCAGAGGAGCCACAGCCAGCCATAGCAGGCGGGGCTCTGGGACTCGGGAGGTTAGAGGTGGCTGCTAGTTCCTTGGTATGTCCCCACCGCCAAGTCCCTTTCTTTTCCCTGGCTTTTGTGTCCTTATCTGTTAACCAAAGGGGTTGGTCATTTGTTCACTCAACCTATATGTGCCCAGCCCTGTCTGACCCTCATGGATAGAGCAGTGGACAGAACAGAGTGCCTGCCCTCTAGGAGCTTTGGGTTTTGTGGGCAAGACAGAGAAACAGGAAAGAACAATGTGGTCCGGCCATCCATCCATCCATCCATCCATCCATCTAACAAATATTTATTGGGTGTCTATTATGTTCGAGGAAGCATTTTAGGTGTTGTAGATTTAGTCGTGAGGAAAATAGACAAATCTGCTGTCCTCACGGAGCTTACACTCTAGAAGGAGAACAAGACAGTAAGGATATAAACAAGTCAGCATATAAGATGTCAGTTGTTAATAAATGCCACAAAGAAAAATGGAGCAGGGAAAGGAGATGCCATGTGATTGGAGAGGTCATGGAAAGCCATGAGAAGGTGACCTTTGGGCAAGAACTGAAGGGGGAAGCCAGGTGGGTTTGTGGGAGAGGAATATTCCATGCAGAGGAAGGTGCGGGTGCAAAGGCCCTGTGGTAAGCAGGCGCTTGGCAAGTTTCAGGAAGCCAAGAGGCGGAGGGATGGGGGAGAGTGGAGAGCTTTGTTGGCAGTGAAGATCTTTGTCTTTTAATTTCTGAGTGAGATGCAGAGTCTGTGGATAGGCCTGAGCAGGAGGGTGAGGACCTATCTTGTGTTTTACAGAGATCACTGCAGCTGCTGCGGGGAGAACCAGGGCGTAGGGAGAAGAAGGGAGAAGCGGTCAGCACCTTTAGTCAGTCAAGTGAGAGACAATGGTGGATCAGATAGGCAGGCAGAGAGGGAGGGAAGGAGAAAGGAGTGGTCAGATGCTGGATCTATATTAAATGTCAAAGGTCAAGCCAACCGGATTTGCTTACAGATTTGACACAAAGTGTGACGATACCTCCAGGGCATCCTCGATACCTTGGGGTGGGGAGCCACAGGAGGGGTAGGTTTGCTAGGGGAGGAAGAGGTATCTAAATGTGATGTAGCCTAGGTCAGGTTTGGGATGTGTATTTTATGAACCCATCAATCAACAGATGCATACAGACACCGCTTCAGACCAAGAGAAAGCCCAGGGCAATGTTGGGCTCAAGCACAGAGGAGGGGCACCTGATCCAGCCTGGGGAGTGGAGGGGGGGGCAGGTGATGTCCAGGCTGAGATCTGATGCACCGGTTGGGACTGGGGAGGACCTCGACTCCCACTCCTGTCTCTTCCTCCCAGCTGCCCAGCCGGCTGAGCCAGATTTCTGCTTCTAGTCTAGGCTGCGTTCCAGGTTGGCTGTGTGAGCTTTGGAAAATCCTGCAGTGTAATGGCTCTAAGCCCCAGTTTCCCATTGCAATGGATTGAATGGGTGTGTGCCCTCAAAATTCTTCTGTGGAAATCCTGCCCCACAGGGTCATTGGACTAGGAGGTGGGCCTTTGGGAGGTGATGAGGTCATGAAGGTAGAACTCTCGTGAATGGCATCAGTACCCTTATAAAAGAGGCCCCAGGGAGCTCCCTCACCCCTTCGGCCATGTGAGGACACAGAGAAAAGATGGCCTTCTACGTAGTAGGAAGTGGGCTCTCACCAGACGCCAAATGTGCCTGCATCTAGATCTTGGACTTCCCAGCCTCCAGCACTGAAAAATTTATTTATAAGCCTCTCAGTCTGTGACGCTTTGTTCTAGCGACCTGAGAAGACCAAGATACCCGCCCTCAGAAGGATGGCCATGTCCTAGACCAATGGGACTTACCTTTGGGAGGTGACAGAGTCCTTTGAAAATGGGATTTAAAACTATGGATGCAAGGGTGCCTGGGTGGCTGTGTCGGTTAAGCATCCGACTTCAGCTCAGGTCACGATCCCATGGTTCCTGGGTTTGAGCCCCACTTGGGCTCTCCACTCTTGGAACAGAGCCTGCTTTGGCTCCTCTGTCTCCCTCTCTCTCTGCCCAGCTCGTGCTCTCTCTCTCCCCAAAATAAACATTTAAAAAATATATTTAAAAATAATTTTAAAAAACTATGGGATGCATTCCCCGTGCAGCCTTGTGTGTACACACACACACACACACACACACACACACACACACGTTATTTCAGGGGCTCATGGACCCCTGAAGCCCATGATGGCCTCTGGACAAGACTTTCCCCTCTCCCCCCTCCAGATTCTTCCCTCCAGACTCACCACACTTCAGGTCAAAACTCTCCAATGTGGCCTCTTCTGCTCAGGCTCCAGCTTTGAACAGAAGTCTATGATCCTGTAAAATGTTCCCTTTGAAGGAAACATTCAGGTTGGTGAATAAAGCCCAGGTGGGTGATAAGCTGGTGTGGGGTGTGTGTGTGTGTGTGCTCCTTAAATCAACAGGCTTTCACTCCGGGCTGCTGGAGGGGCTGGACAAGGAGGGAAAAGCCAACCACAAATCGGAATGGGGTATGGGTATGGTGTTTCCTGGGTAGGAGAAGGCATGAATAGGGATTAACTGATCTACAATTAACCAGCAGTTGTTGAAATTCGTGGCACTGTGCTTCCCCTTCTGCTTTGGTAATTCTAGTCCATGGAACAGGCTTACATATTTCCCTGGGACCTGAGGATCTTCGCTATAGCCTGTGAACTTCCAGAAAGTGGGCACTGGATCCGAAAATCTTCATCTCCAGCATCTACCTTAAGATTTCACACAGAGTAGGTGCTGGTCTTGTCTTTTGCTGTGAGACAATCGTAATTCAAACTGGCTCAAGTGGAAATGAGAAATCTATTGGCTTCCATAACTGGCATTTTAATGTTACAGCTTTAGGCACAGCTGGATCCAGGTGAATAAGCAATATCTTCCAGACTTCTCGCTCCCCCATCTCTCAGCTCTGTTTTCCGCTGAGTTGGCTCCACTCGCAGGCAGATTCCCTCTGGCTTCTGGCTTCTGGCTGGCCTTCTGAAGCCAAAGGAAACCAACTCCAGAGAAAAGAAAGCTTCTCTTTACACAGAGTGGCAGCAAGTGTTGTGACGAACTCTTGTGGGGCAAGCTTAGGTTGCATGCCCACCCATGAACCATTCATTGTGGCCAGGAAGGTGGGTTGTTCTGATCGGCCAGACTTAAGTCCTGTGCCCTAGGATTGGGGGTAGGGGGTTGGGGACTGGTGACATGGTAGGCATGTCACAAGGTTCAACCCCCTGGGATGACATGGACTAAAGGTGGCGGATGGGGTGGTTTCTAGGAGGAAAACTAAGGGTAGCAGAGGATGTGGGATGGATGCTGGGCAGGTGAGAAAAAGAGATATTGCTCTAATGCTGTAAATGCTACCATGACAAACAGGGGCACACTGGCTCGTGCTAGAGGAAGCATGAGGGTCCAGGAAATTAAGTGCAGAAAATGTGAGTGAGGCCTGAGGCCGAGGTTAAGTCCCAGCTCTGCCACCTGCACTTAGTGTGACATTGGTCAGGGCATCTCTGCCTCTCTGGACCTCAGTTTCTTTATCTGTAAGATCTGGAGTTGATTATTGCTAGGGATTTCCCACTCATTCAATCACTCAGTTCATTTGTTTCTTTCTCTTTTTTAATATTTATTTTTGAGAGAGAGAGAGAACGAGAGAGCGCACAAGCAAGGGAAAGACAGAGAGAGAAAGGGAGACACAGAATCCGAAGCAGGCTCCAGGCTCTGAGCTGTCAGCACAGAGCCCAACGTGGGGCTTGAACTCACAAACTGTGAGATCGTGACCTGAGCCAAAGTCAGACGCTCAAGCAACTAAGCCACCCAGGCGCCCCTTCATTTTTTTCTTTCAATCAATATTTGTTGAAAGGCTTTGGAGTTAGGGAAAACTGGATCTGAATCCCAGTTCTGATGCTTATTGGCTGTATCAGGCTTGACAGATACACCTTTTCAGGCGTGCTCAGCTGTGTCCTTCAGAGCCCCCCAGCCACACTAGCCGCAATCCGGCCTCTGCTCGCCTCTCCCTGCAAGCAGTCCCTCTCCCTGCAAGCAGTCGGGGTCCCTTGCTGCAGCCACTTGACCAGCTCAGCCTGCAGTGCCTGCAGTGGCCTGAGGACTGGGCCAGCCTCCCCAAATCCCCAGCTGTCGTCCAAGCTGATGTGACCAGACCGTCGGCAGTGGGGGCTCAGGTGCCTCCCCTTGCAGACTCAGGTACAGCTCTGGGTGGGAAACTGGCTTCCCTCATGGCTGCCCAGCGGCACAGGTGACACAACCCAGAAGTGAGAAGCAATTGGACCCAACCGTGACCGACGGCAGATAGGAGATGGGATGTGTCAGTGCGTGCATGTCTTGCCTTGCCTTTGGTCCCTGCAGTAGTTCACGTGGCCTCTCTGGAGAGGCCCTGAGTGCTGGACCTCCCGGCTGGCTGTGTTTTCATGAGAGGCTCTAGTCAACTTCTCATGTGCTGTATGTGCTCACGCTCTTTCGTCGCCTCAGAGTCCCTTTCCTTCACTTTCGTTGGGTTGGGATTACGCTCCCAGCTAAAGCATTAGCAAGAAACTTTTGTCTCGGGCTCTGTTTTCCAGGGAACCCAGACTGAGATACCATAGCTGTGTGACCTTGAGCAATTTACTTAACCTCTCTGAGCTTCAGATCCCCGCATCTATAAAAGAGAGGGAACAATAAAGCATCTCTTACAGGATTGTAAAGATAGCCGCAGGCAAAGTGCTCGGCTCAGTAAGTGACAGTTTCCATTTGTATCCTTGCTGGGAACCAGGCGCTGGGTCATGTCATGTGAAAACAGTTATTCAACATTCAACTCCGTGGATATTTCTTGTGTGTCAACTTTGTGCTAGTCTCTGCTCCCAAGGAGCTCACGGTCTAGAAAGGCAGGGATGTAATTGGGCAATTATACTACAGTGTTATTAGTGCTTTAGTGGTGGGTGGAAAACTGGGGGGCTGCAGTATGGTAGTCAGGGATGGTAACAAGAGGTGGCTCCTTGGAGGAGGTGATATTAAAGCTAAGATCTGAAGAATATTTAGTGGTTTCTGATGACGGGCAGGTGAAGGGCCAAGTGTTCCAGACAGAGGACATGGCATGGGCACAAGCCTGGCATTAAGGGACAACATTTCAAGAAATATACTGGCTCCCACCCTCAAGAAGCAGGCAAACTACAAGGGAAACAAAATGGGTAAGTGTGAACCAATGAAAATGCATGAATATGGTCTTTGCCAAGGAATATGTGAGTTCTAGAACTATATGGTTCAATATGGTAGCCAGAGCCACATGTGGCTAGATTTAAATTAAAATTAAATAAAATTTAAAATTCAGTTCCTCAGTCGCACTGGCCACATTTTGAGTGCTCATCACTGCAGAAAGTTCCATTGGACAGAGCTGCCACATCAGGGCAGACTTCCCGGAGGAGGGGACAGAGGAGGAGTACCGGGAGAGTCGCTGGGTGGCACTGTCCTCTATCCCCAGGAACAGAAAAGCCAGGGGTAAAGCCAGCTAGGAGTTGGCTCTGGAAACAGTGCACAACCTGACACCTCTTTGGTCAGGGTATAATCTCTGGGTCTGTGCTGGCTGGCAGCCTCTCACCTGGATTGGAGGACCCAGGAATGCAGGGGGAAATCAGCGGAGGAGGGGCTCAACCAGGAAGTCCTCCCGCTCTCAAGGCCAGGAGCATTCTGGGAGTTGTAGTTTGGCATCTCTGGGATGCCCTCAAAGCTTGATGGAGGCAGCAGCGCTGGTGCTGGACCTGGGCTGGGCATCTCTCGGGGGAAAGAGCTGGTCAGGCTGGGAATGGATACCCCCGGGTTGGGGGTTCCTGCAAGTGCTGGCAGGAGGAGGGCTGTGTTCTCCCCGCTGGTGCTTACATTGTGGGATAGAGAGGTGATGCCAAGATGGAGCACTAAGCTGGCTGGGAGCCAAGAGACATTCAGTTTAATTTTTTTTTTAATATTTATTTATTTTTGACAGAGAGAGGGAGAGAGAGCACGAGAGAGCATGAGCGGGGGAGGGGCAGAGAGAGAGGGAGACACAGAATCCGAAGCAGGCTCCAGGCTCCAAGCTGCCAGCACAGAGCCCGACGGCGGGGCTCGAACTCACGGACCGTGAGATCATGACCTGAGCCCAAGTCGGATGCTCACCTGACTGAGCCACCCAGGCGCCCCTGAGAGACATTCAGCTTAAACAGAACCCTCAGTCCACACATTCTGGTTAATCAAGATTTGCCCAGGAGAGACAGGAAGTTCCTATAAGGTTGGAGAGGAGAGGTGGCATATGATATGCTATCAGCTGTTGGTCATTTGTGCGTTTAACCCAGTATTTACTGCGCTCAACATTTATTGAGTGCTTACTGTGTGCCAAGCCCTGCTCTAGGCACTGGGAATCAGGAGTGAACAAGAGACAAAAGTCTGTGCCTCCAGGAGGTTTCTAGAAGGGAGCAGACAATAAACAATGAACTGCCTTTGCTTCTAGAACATACACCTGTCCTGTAAAAGCCCTGGATTAAACGTGCATTTTGACAGATTTTAACTTTCAATTCAACCATCCTCCCGTCTCCTACCCCCAGGGGTGGCAGTCATATTTAAAAACCACTGACTTGGGGCCTACCGATGATTGTGTCCAAGACATCCAGATGATAGAGGAGAGTGTCCTAAGGTATTAGATCTTATGGGGCCTCTACCTCAGCATTTTGAGTCAATTAGAGAGTGTTAGGCTGCTCCTTGGTAAAATGGGGGGGGGGGGGTGGTCCTAACTTCAAAAGGACTGTTGTGCAAATGGAAAGAGTTAACAGATACGGTGTGTGTCTCCTGCAACAGGGATGTATTTCCTTACACACACACACACACACACACACACACACACACACACACACACATATATCAAGATGAGGCAAGTGAGCCTCCCGTCAGTTCTTCCAAAGCCACGCAGTGTGATGTCCTTTTTCTCTCTTCTCACCTTTATCGAGGTCTAACTCCTCTTCAATAAATGCACAAGATTTTAGGTCCTCCAGTTATTCATGCCCGGTGCATTTCCTTAGGAGACCTTGTCACCAACGCAGTTCAATTTATTTGTGCAATGTCCCACAAGAGCCTGGAGCTTGCCAGCTGCTTAGCCACTGGGTGCCCAGCACCTAGCACGCTGTAGGTGCTTAACAAAGATGTATGGAATGGAAGATAGCGACACAGGTGTTTTCTTGTTTAGGGGCGGCTTCCTACGATTCTCTCAAGTTGTCCAAAAGTCTTCAACGGGTCTGGCTTCCCACTGCA
Organism: Herpailurus yagouaroundi; assembly: GCF_014898765.1. Classification (NCBI taxonomy): domain Eukaryota; kingdom Metazoa; phylum Chordata; class Mammalia; order Carnivora; family Felidae; genus Herpailurus; species Herpailurus yagouaroundi. The sequence continues at coordinate 6,161,384 of NW_024412645.1, read as the reverse complement.
ACACAATGGCAGCGGCCGTCGCACGCAGTAGGCCCCCCCAACCCCCGTAATGTGCTGAACAGCTTCCCACACGCCCGAAAAAGGGGTGCAGTTCCCCTGCCCGCCGCGAGGGGGCGCTGGCGCCTTGCGCAGATCCCTCTTGCTCTGGGGCTGGCGCCAGCCGCCGGGATGATTCAAAGGGCGAGTCTTTACCCAGCGCCTCCAGAGTTCCCGGGCTGCCTTAGGCTCTCGGGAGGGCAGGCCCGCCGCGAGCCGGTACCCGTTGCGGGGGATCCCGGCCGGGATCTGGGGGTCGTCCCGGGAACGCGGGCCGGGATCACGAGCACGTTCCAAGCTGCGCGCGGCGGGGTCGCACAGGCAGGCGCGGAGCGCTTCCGGGAGGAGTGTTCTCGCTGCACTCGCGACCTCTGACCCTAGCCTAGGGGCCTGCAGGCGCTCGCGGGTCTGGCTGGCCGCGCTCCGCCCCAGGCCCCTCCGCGCAGGCGCTGCCAGCCGCAGTTCCCATGGCGACGGGGGCGCTTCCCCGCGCGAGGCCCCGCCCCCAGCAGGCTAGGCTGCGCGGGGCCGCGGCGGCGCGGGCAGGTGCCGCGGGCTGCGCGCAGGTCGCGACGCCAGCGAGAAC
>NW_024412645.1:6136423-6160362 GCF_014898765.1 Herpailurus yagouaroundi | reverse complement strand
GGGGCAGGTGGCGGCGCGGCGCGGGCAGGCGGCGGCGGCTGCAGGGTAGGTTGTGCGGCGGCCGCCGGCGGTGGGGGCGGGCTGTCTGCCCCCAGTCCCCCGCCCGCGGAGGGGCTGGGGAGGCGGCGGTGGGCGATGGCCGCCAAGTTTCTGCTCGGCTGAGGCCCCGGGAGAAAAGTTGGCAAAGTTGGCCCGGGAAGAGGTGGGGACCCGGTGGATCTCCCCTGGCTCCGGGTCTGCGTGGAGGGAGGATCCCGATTGGGGAGCCGGGGGATCCGTCTCCCGAGACTTGGGAGTGGATCCCGCGGGAAGATCCCGCACAGGGCAGCCAATGGATCCCGCACCACCAGGCTGAAGACTTGGGAGTCGATCCCAGGAGTGGATCGGGCACCGGCGGCCTGGGGTCCCTGCCATTCGATCTCCAGCCTGAGGATGGCGGGGGTCAGTGATTGGAGACTGGGAGCTAGTTGATCCCTCTCCCTCTCCCTCTCCACGCTTGTCCGAGCCGTGGCAGTGGATCCTGAGAGGAAATCTTGTAGCCGGGAGCTGGGGGATCGCCGGAGATCCGGGGCACCCAGTCTGGAGCGGCTAGGATCTGGACGTCCGTGCGGGTTGGAGGCCCGGAGGTGGGCACTGGGGAACGGGGGTGTCCGCGAGGCCGAGCCCGGGGCGAGAGGATTCTGCAGGCAGCGGGGGCGTTGGAGAGAGCTGCGCGCGGTGCCCCTCGGGCGCCGGGGCTCCGGACGCGCCCTCCCCGCGGGGCCTGCGCTCCCCTCCGCGCGCCTTCCCGGGGCTGAGGCGCCCTGATGGGATTAAGGCTCAGCCCCCCTGCTCCTAGGCTGGCTCGGAAGGCCCTCATCTTGCTGGTGGCGCCGCCCGGAGCCACAGGCGGGGCTCTTGGGAAGGGAAGTAGCCCGTTGACCCCCACCCGAGCCCGACCTCTCCACACCCTTCTGGCACACACTGGCTTCGGAGCCGGGGCGCCGCGCCCTGAAACCCGCTCGCGTCCTGTAGCGGGGTGCGTGACCTCCGCGCGCCGCCTAGGTGGCCTGGGCTTCCTGCCGGCCGGCGCTGAACTTTCTCTACCCAGGAGCAGCCATTACCTTTTGGAAGGGAAAGGGCTGTACCTGTTGCACAAAGGAAGAGCGTTTTCTTTGCAGCTTCTTTGTGACCTTGGGAAAAACACTTAACCTCTCTGAGCCCCGTCTCCCCTTGGAGCAAAATGGGGTCGGATTGGGAGGGGGATCAAAGTCTTCTGAGTGGCCGGTGGGATTAATAGGTGTGATCGGTATGAGACAGGGACTCTGTACTTAATAAGTGGGCTCTTATTCTGTGGCCATTTCTTTCCCGTGCCCCATTCCCTGTACTTCCCATACAGTATCCCAGGGGAAGCTCCAGAAAGGCAGCTTGCTGTCTTTTTAAACTGCAGGATTAGAGAGATGGTTAACTTGGTCTTTGCTCCAAAGGGGTTTATTGCCCCTCTGATCCCCCTCGCAGAGAGAGAAGCTCTGGAGTTTGGCTAATCGGTAACCAGGGCATTTGGACGAGGCTTCTCCCTTAGCTCAGCTTTCCCCTTTCCCAATCCATGGAGGCTCCTGGACAAACACGCATTCACCTCTAGACACTGGCTTCTCATCCCTGGGACGGTTCCCAAGGGAGTTGTGTAGACACCAGTGCCCTCTTGGTGGTTCTAAGGGGAATCCTTTTTAAAGGATTTGCGTGCTTGACGAGGGCGCAGTTACCCAAGAGAAGTGCCAGGTTCCTGTGCTGGACACACGAGGCCGCTGATTCAGTCAACCAGTGTGTGTATTTGAGTACCTACTATGTGGCAGACACAGGGCAAGTTAGGATCTGCCCTCCTGGCATTACATTCTAGCTGTGGCCCTGAGGCAGCCGTGCTGATTCTTGATGTGGGGGTTGCAACCACACCCCAGATTCTGAAGGTGGAGGACCCCCACCTTGGAGGTACCGGGGGCTTTTACTCAAGGCTGACCTTGGCGGGAAAATGGAACAGGCCACTGTCTGATCCTGAACATATATTCCCTCGCACCATCTCCAGAATACATCTCTTGACCAATTCAGAAAAAGAACCCCAGAGGAGTATTTTAAATATACTTCATTCATTCATTCGTGCGTGCATGCATACATGCAATAAATATTTCAAGACATTGTGTCAAAGAGGAGGCTAGCAGTCATAACCTTGAGGGGTAAAGCCTGGTGAAAAGAGGCAATTGTCTGGAGGGGAGAGCTCTGATAATAAGCAGAGGGGGTGATGCCTGCCTTCTGGCATGCAGCGGAATGGGGGTCAGGGGGGTTAGTTTCTTGGAGAACTTGCCAGCAGGACGAGGATGGTGTTATGGGCCAGAAAAAGGGAACAGAACGGCCTGAAGACACAGGAGGGAGCATGGGGTGTTGGCAGGAGATGCTGGCCGAGGCCAGGTTCACTATTCCCAGGGGTTTGGACTTTATTCCAGGGCTGCGGGATGCTGTGGATGTTTCTCTGTAGGAGGGGCATGGAGTCAGATGTGTGTTTTGGGAAGCTTGCTCTGCTTTTCTGAGGAGGCTGAGAGACCAGTGAGAGTGCCCGAAAAATCCAGATGAGAGGTGGACGTTGTCTGAACTTGCATAGAGACATTGGTCAGGATTCTATTTAGGGAGCCACTCGGTTGCAGACCCCTTCCTGGAGGCGTAGCAGCTGGGTAGGCTTTCTGAGTGCCCCTTGTCTGCCTGCCCAGGGATGGACATAAACATCCAGGTCCTTGGGACTTCACACTCGAACTCACCACCTTCCTGTGTGAGGGAACGGGGCTCGTTATTCCCATTTCATAGATGCGGGAATCAGTAATGTGGCAAGGTCTCTGCCAGTCACCGTGGCAGAGTAGGGATTTGAACTTGCTTCCAAATTGCAACTTGTGGATGTTCGGAGTCTGTGAGGTTGAGTACAGAGGCCTCAGGGTGGTGAGGTTGAGTCAGGGTGCAGCAGGGGTAAACCCAGGGAGGCTTCCAGGAGGAGGCAGGGATAGAAAGGAGGGAGAGGGGAGGATTACTGGGGGCAAACCCTGGTCGGGCCTTTCCTGGCTGTGGTCTGGGACATCGTTCTTGTTTCGAGACCCAACTTCCTCATCTGTAAAATGGGCTCATGATAAGCTATTCCCCTCACTCCAAAGGGTTGTTCTGTGAGTTCAACGAGGCAGTACTTGGAAGTGCCAGGCACAGTGTCTGCACCGGTCCGTGCTCACTAAGTCATGGGTATGATTATTATCTTTATAGCTTGTCATCGGGATGTGTTTCAGGCAGGCAGCGCCTCTCCCAACCTGGTGGGGGGGGGGGGGGAGGGGGGGGGCTGGGCAGCCACAGGTGACACTTGAGCTGAGTCTTGAAGGATGAGTAGGAGGCAAAGAGAGGACATTCCAAGCAGGAGGAGCAGCAGGCAAAGGCATAGCTTAAGCAGAGGATCGCATGCTAATTGCTATGCCCAGAACACAGAGTGTGCTGAATGAATGAATGAAAGACCATCGGCAACAAAAAATTCTCTTTACACCCCCGGCCACTCCCTAAGTATTCAAGCAGGAAGGCTTTGCCAGCTTTGGGATATAAAAGAGGGCAGGAAGATCACTGTCTAGGAGTTCAATATTCCTTGCCCCACTCACCTATCCGTATAGAAGTGTGACCCCAGACAAGCCACTTCCCTCTTAAAACCTCAGTTTATTCCTCTGTGAAATGGGATGATTGGAGAGAATGTAAGTAAACCACAGAACACATCAGAATACTTGCTGTTCACTGAACCCTTCCTGTGTGCCAGGCTCTGGGCTAAACTCTTTGTTCTTTTTTTATTTTTCACGACAAACCTGGGCGATGCCTGTTTTGGGGACCCTTGATTTTGCAGTTTTTGAAAGTGAGCCTTGGGGGAGTCCTATCCACTCCCGCTACTCAAACTCTTTTATTTATTTATTTACCAAAAATATTTTAATGTTTGTTTACTTTTTGGGAGAGAGAGAAAGAGAGTGAGAGTGCGCGCGTGCAGGCTCATGCAAGTGGGGGAGGGGCAGAGAGAGAGAGACAGAATCCAAAGCAGGATCCAGGCTCTCAGCTGTCAGCACAGAGACTGACGTGGGGCTGGAACTCACGAACCGCAAGATCACGACCTGAGCTGCAGTCAGATGCTTAACCGACTGAGTCACCCAGGTGCCCCTCGAACTCTTATCACTTAAAAGGATGCTGATACACTGTTTCAATTGAGGGACACACACACACACACACATGCACGCACATTTTTTTCCTTTGTGTGATGAATATTTTATCGAGCATTGTATGTGGCAGTTCAAAAGAGCTTCTGCCCTCAGGAATCCACTCCTCAGGAATCTGGTCGATCACATGGGGGGAAAAGTGGCAGAGAGGCAAAGGGAGACAGGTATGCAGATGATTATGGATTGACTTCTACAGGGTAGTTATCACTGCTCCCTTTGTTAATTGCTCAGTTAATGGACCTTTGAAATGTACTGTAGCCTTGTCTCTATTATAAATATGTCCTCAAAGCGTGATCTTTGGATATTTGCATCACTGAGTCAGAAGTGCTACACACACATACATTTGCTGCATATATACATTTTTTTGTATTGTGAAAATAACATGTAACACACCAGAAACTTCAAAGATGGCCAAATGCTACTGTTTTAAGTGGCAAGCCAGTCCCCCCTGCCAGCCTTTATCACCCTCTGCCGATTATCTTGAGTTACTTTTATGTTCACTCTGGAGCCGCATGGAAGGAATTGACTCTGAGTTCTGCCACGTATCGGCTGGGTGACCCTGGGCAGGTGACTTAACCTCTCTGAGCCCCAGTGCCCTCGGTAGTAACCAGGGGTAAATTGTGGGTGGTGAGGGTTGCTGAGCTGAGTAAATGAGAAGGGCCTGGCACATGGTCAGTGCTCCATATGTGTTGATTGCTACTCTTCCTTTCCTTGTTACTTGTTGTGGTAGAGGGGTGTTGCCCCCTCCCCCTAGACTTTGTGCTCCAAGAAGGCAGCAACCCTGTCTTCGCTTGTTTCTTCAGCCCACAGTTGTGGAATAAACAAATGAATCAATATGTGTAGACATATTCTTTTAACAATAGCAATTATAAAACAAAGAATTTCATCCATAAATCAAAAATAGATTTGGATATGTTCCCATTTCAGAATGTTTGGACTTACCCTACTCTTAAAAAGCTGAACAACACCCCCAAAGCCTGAAGGTGCTATTAGTTGTTGAACAGATCCTCTGTGGATGGGCATTGAGTTGTTTGGGTTCTTGCTGTGGCACACAGTGGTGTAATCAACATCCCTGTTCCTGTGTCTTTGCACGCTTCTTGCATTCCATTGCATTGCAGTCTTGCAGGACAGATTCCAGGATGTGGAGCTGATGGAATAAAGGGTGTTTGGGATGTTGATCTTGCCTGCCCCGTTTCCCTCCTGAGCTGTTGATCTTTTCACATTCCTCCTAAGGCTGTGGGAGAGAGAACCTGTTGGCATATATCGGAGGGAGGGAACAGTGGATGACTCTGATTGGTGGCCATGGGAATAACATCTGGCGTGACAGTAGGGAAGGTGATAGTCCCTGCAGGCAGCATACTTTGCAGCCCTTGGGTTTTCATCCAACCTGCGGGGGACCGTGTCCTGGAAGATATGTGCCTATTATACACAAAAGTCCACCTGCTTCTCTCTAGAAACATGTGATTTTGCATTGGTCAGGTTTTCGTATGGTAATACTGTGTAACAAGCATCTCTCCTATTGCAGTGGCCTTTAACGGCACACTGTGTGTTCCATGTTCCTGGGTCAACGGATGGCTGAACTGAACTTGACTGGGCTTGGGCGGCCAGGCCGGACATCAGGCTTTGAGTTGGGTGCGTGTCTGCCCTGTGTGGCTTCATCTTGATGCCCAGGCTGATGGTGGCAGCCATTTTTTGGTGGTGGACTCAGGAGCTCAGTGGACCCCAGCGGGCCCTCCGAAAGCCTCTACTAGGAACCTGGGGTGTCCCTTCCGTCCTTCTTCTGTTGGTCAAAGCAAGTCACATGGCCAAGCCCAACGTCGGGCGGAGAGACGTATACTCCCCCAGTGGAGGCTGAGAGGGAGTGAGTATATATTTTCTGAGCAGTAATAACCTGTCACAGTCAGGTTTCTGACGGGGCAGGATGGAGTCTGGGTGGAGGGTCTGTCCAGAAGCGGGGCGGTGAGAACCGTGGCACATGATTTGTGTGGGATGCATCAGAGCCTAAGGAGACCTGATTAGACTTCATAACCCAGGACAGGAAGTTCACCTCTCTGAGCCTCAGTTTGCTCATCTGGAAAGTGGGAATGATATGCCTTCTCCGGCAGAGCTGCTGTGAGGCTCACACGTGGTATTGGATAAGGAGATGTTTCGTGTCTGTGACATGAGGTGCGAACGTGGGGCATGACTGTCCCAAAGGTGAGTCTTGCTCTGGATTTGGTTTACCATTCCTCAAGCTGTGGTACTTACCAGTGAGGCCCGTGGAGTGGGTGAGCACACTGAGGCCAGGGGGAGCCTCGGAGGGGTCAGGTTCACATTCACATCCCAGCTCTGCCCCCTGTGGGCCATGTGACCTTCGGCCAGTCTCATTACCTCTCCGAGCCTCAGTTTTCCAGTCTGTAAAGTGGATGTGGGGTCCGTGCTTGTGACCGTTGGGATGAAGTAGAGGAGAAGCACCTGGTGCCTGTGAGCGTGGAGCTGAGGTGGTCCTGCCAGGGGTGGAATGAGGAATTCTGCAGAATTGGCTCTTCCCAATACCCCTTGGGACTATCGCAGGGAATCTGCATTTCAGACTGCCTGGGTTCAAATCCCAGCGCCACCACTCTCCAGCTGAGCGAGCGGCTTTGGGCCAGGCAGCTGGCCCCTTTAGGTCTTAGTTTCCTCATGTGTGAAATGGGCATGGCACGAGCTCCTGCCTCATTAAAGGGGCTGATACACAGCGCGCGCCATGAATGTACAGGCATCAGCTGTTACCGTCAGTATTATCTCGTATTATCGTTAGTCTGCAAAGGCCCAGGGAGGTTGCTTCTGGTCCTGGGGACCCCCAGGGCCTTGGGGGAAGGGAGTGAGGAGAGAGATGCTCTTAGGACCTCTGCTTCTGAGCAGGTGCCCTGGCCCTTCTGCTGCAGCCAGAGGAGGGCTGTGAATGGGTCCCTGTTCACATGACTTTCTTTCCCCAGGGCAGGCATTACTTGCTGGCGAGGGGCAAGGTGCCTTGCCAACCATGCTGTGCTCCCAAACCTGGGGCAGCCGCAGTCCGGCCAGGAAAGAGGCCTGGAAACTCTTCGTTTAAGGGATATCCACACTGCTGGCGGTGGAGGCACTCGGCAGGCTTCAGCAGCCCATGGCTATGAGTATTCGTGGAGGCCACCCAAGCTAGGCGCAGGGTGACAGGTTACTCTCTCACTCTTTCAGTCATTCACACAATAAACATTGGTCCTATGTGGATCGTGTGCAGGGTCCTGGCTGTGGAGAAACTGGGAGTCTGCTGGGTGTCAGGGGTTGGGTTTCTGCAGAAAACTGGGTGGGGGAGGTAGAGATTCTGGGGTGCCCCACACATGGGATTCTTGTGTGGCCCCGGGCAGGTCACTTCACCCCTCTGAGCGTTTCCTCATCCATGAGGTGAGTCTCAGACAGACCAGGATGTCACCGGAGGTGGGAAAGGACAGCTTTTGACCTGTGTGAGCCAGGTGGCTTCTGCCCGGGCCTCTGTGCCTTCAGAAATTTGGGGTTGATGACTGAGGCTGCCTTTCCTCTACTTGCTGAGACTTGGCCTTTGGGCACACTGATGCTAGTTGTAGTAAAATAAAACCAGTAAGTAGAGAGCATTCATTCCCCCCCTAGGCACCGTGCTCATCAGTGTTTCATTTCATTCTCATGCCCCCATTTTACAGGAGAGACAACTGAGGCTCCGAGAGGGAGTCGCGTGCCCAAGGGTCACTACTGGGAAGGGAGGATGCAGCTCTTGTGTCCTGACCCCCGCCCGCTGCTGCCCACCTGGCGATAAAGCAGGACAGAGCGGGACAGTTTGAGAATTCTGTCGCCTCTCCATCATGTCATTGCTGCGTGACTTTGGGCAAATGACTTGGCCCGTCTGAGCCGATTTTCCGTGTGGGGGTCCTTGTGGGATTGGGTAAGATGACTGTATACGAAGCCTCCTGCATATAGTAGGCACTTGAAACACAGGAGCCCTTCCCCGTACAAGATCAGCTTGGGGTTTTTAAAACAAATGTGTGTGAGTTGCGAAGCCCAGGAATTGCTTTATAAATCACAACGTAAGTCTCTCTTGCTTGGAGTAGCAGCAGAAATAGCGATGGTAGCAATAATGGTAACAGCAGCTTGGATGGACTCCTTGTATTCCAGGACACGTGGGACACGTGGGTTTGTACATTACTTTATCTGCTCCTTTCCTGTATCCTCTCTTCAGCCTATGGAGAAAGGTGCTGGTGTTGGTCCCATTTTACAGATGAGGAAGCTGAGAGGTGAAGCGCCTTGCCCACAGCTACCAGCTAGTGGCAGGCAGGGAGCACTGGAGCCCCTTTGTGCGTGAATGTCATTGGCGTGTCCCTCCCCCCCCCACCCCCCACCACCACTGGGGACCCAGCTGTATTTTCAAAGGCTCCAGATCAGGCTGCAGCACCCAGCCGACTCTGTTTATATTTATTTTCTTTGTGTGTTGCGGCCTCAGTGACAAAAGGCCTTTCTGGAACTGGCCTGTTTACCTGTGGGGTGGTACGGCACTCGCTGCTGGGGGAAGGAAACCCGGGGGGTGCGGGGCCTCCCAGCAGAAGGGGACGCCAGCGGGCATGTTGGGTACACCGAGGTCACCGTGTGAACTCGCACCTGCTGACCTGCCCGGACTTGAAGCCTGGGCCTTGGTGGGCACTGTGCCCGCTGAGCCCTGCCCTGTGCCCAGGGCCGGGCCGGGGCATGACTGGTCAGGGAACTCCCAGGGCCCTTTGGCCTGGAAAGCTGCCCAAGATCATTTTAGGCCCCAGCCCTGGAAACTCTTGTCTTTGTTTCTGGAACTGATTGCCTGCATGCTGGGGACTGTGCTTGGCACGTGAGGGCATCCTAGGTCATGGGAGAGAACACATGGGTTCTGGGCTGGAAATTGGGACTCGGCGTTCCAGGACCAGCTTCTCTGCTGTGTGTCCTCGAGGAGGCCCCTGTCCCTCTCTGGGCCTCTTTCACCAGGAGAGGGGGACCTGGATGGGTAGCTCCCAGAGCCCCTTACTCACTCAGCATAAGGTAAAAGTGGCAGAGTCTGGATTTGACCTCAGGCCTGCCTCCTGCACACCCAGACTCCCCCTAATAACACTCAAGACAGCCAGTTGCCTTCTCCCCACCTCCGGCTGACCCCGTGGGAAATCACCTCTCTCCCCTTGGAATGTCCAGCGCCATTCTTTCCTTCTCCTGGGATGGTCGATCATTTCCAGCTTTGCCCTTTGCTAAGTGCCCACTGTGCACCCGGACCCGTGCTGGGCCCTGGGTCTCAGGGCTGCCTGGGACGCGGCCCCTGCCCTCTCCAGGGAGAGAGAAGAGGAGGCAGAGGGTGGTGTGATGGTGAGTGCAGGCAGGGGCCCAAGGGGTGCTGGTCTCCTGGCCCCCCCCTTCTGTCAGCTTTGAAGCCAGACTGTTTCCCGTGACGCACCCAGGAGTTGGATGCGAAAGGAAGTTTTGGGACCAGCAGACGCCACCTTCTTCTTGGAGAGGCGACAGGTGCCCGGTCGCGGTCGGCACTAACTCCGGAAAAGCAGTGACGGTGCCTCCTGGCATCGCCTTCGTCCAGTTGCCCGCGTCACAGCCCCTCTGCTTTTCCTTCTTTCCGTTCATTCCAAAGGGGGTTTTGTTGGAAGTGGGGGGCAGCTTTGGAAAAGCTTCGGAGGCATTTTTGGAGTGCCCAGAAGGCCGGCTGAGCCAGCAGAACAAGTGTGAGCCCTCTGCCCCGGCTTCCGTTGGGGTCAGCCGGGCTCCCAGGGGGTTCTCCGGGTGTCCCCCAGTTCCTGTTCCGAGGCCTGAGTCATCCCCAAAGGTGGCTCTCCCGTGGACCTTAGCAGCCCCCTGAAGACACTGCCCAGGTTTGTCACCAGCCACAGGAGTGGCTTCCCTTCTCTGCCTCAGTGTCTACACCTGTGAAACGGGGATGCCGACACCTTCCTCCCAGCTTGGCCGGGAGCTCTGAACGAGGTCACTCGTGTGAACGTGGGGTGAACGTGGGGTGGAAGGCGAGTCGGTGTCCATCCTGTCGGGTGAATGGTGATGTTAGGTAAAGCCCCCACTGTGTGCATCTGTCTCTCTGGAGTGCTTCTGGTTTATGGCTGGTGGGTCCTTCTGCCTTATAGGGCGCTCACCTCCACACCTGGCCTGTGGTGGCTTGAGATTACTGCTTGTCAAGTGGCTCTGGTTTCATTTTCCAGATGAATAATTTTTATTCTCTTTTTGTCCTCATTACAATACATTTACACTGTATACGTTTACATTATAATACGTTTTTCCATTATTGAACGTGTATTTATTGTTAATGTTTATTTATTTATTTTTGAAGAGGGGGTGGGGAGGGACCGAGAGAGGGAAACAGAATCCCCAGCAGACTCCGGGCTGTCGGCGCAGAGTCCGATGCGGGGCTTGTACTCATGAACCGTGAGATCATCACCTTAGCTGAAATCAAGAGTTGGATGCGTAACCGACTGAGCCACCCAGGCGCCCCTCACTGTTGAACATTTAAAATACAGATAAACCAAAAGGAAGGTAGAACTCATGATCCGACTTCTAAGGTAGCCAGTGGTAATAGTTTGAGGAGTGATTTAAAAAAAAAAATTTTTTTTATGTTTTATTTTATACTTGAGAGACAGAGAGAGAGAGAGAGAGCATGAGCAGGGGAGGGGCATAGAGAGGGAGACACACAGAATCCCAAGCAGGCTCCAGGCTCTGAGCCGTCAGCACAGAGCCCGATGTGGGGCTCACACCCACGAGCAGTGAGATCATGACCTGAGCCGAAGTCGGACGCTCAACCGACTGAGCCACCCAGGGGCCCCTGAGGAATGATTTTTAGATTTGTCAGACACATGATGCATATGTACATGTGATTGAAAGATGTCAGCACCGTAATCTGGGGGTTCAGAACGTTGGCTTTATCCTCAGGTGGATTGGTTCAAATCCGGGCTCTGCGATGTCCTAGCTGTGGGGCCTTAGGCAGGTCACATCCCCTCCCTGAGCCTCAGTTTCTCCTCTGTAAAGTGCGGCTGTGTGAGGATTCAGTGAGTTAATGTATGTGAGGGGATTAGAGGTGCCTGGCAGAGAGCAAATGCATAATTTTTACTAGCTATCATTTTATACGTATGCGTATTTTTTTCTTGTGAGCGGTGAGCGCCTTTCCGGGAAGGTCGCAGTCTACAATTGGTGGATTCGGACATCAGGCTGGGGGACCCCCAGGCCACCTCCTCCGGGGAGTGCCCAGCGGTGCTCAATTTCATTTCAGACGTGGGGGCTGCTCAGAACGGGGGTTGGGCCGGGTGTTTGGGCCCACACAAAGCGCCCTGGATGCTTTTCCAAGCCAGTCCTGATCTTTATCTTTATCTTTATCTTTATCTTTATCTTTATCTTTATCTTTATCTTTATCGCTCAGGGATGTTCCCTGTCCCCACCAGGGCCTGAGCATTGTCCAAGTTAAAGCGGGCAGATGGTCCCAGTGGGCTGGAAGAGGCCCCTGTAAAATGAGCTCAGCAGGAACCCTTCCTCCTCCTCCTCCTCCTCCTCCTCCTCCTCCTCCTCCTCCTCCTCTTCTGGCTGCAGCTGTGGCTTCAGGATGGGCTCAGCCACACCTGGAACAAGAGGCAGGGTCAGGTGGATACCTCTAAGAAGGTCTGAAAACTAAGGAGTCACCTGGACACCAGTGGGACCCGGAGAGCCAGAGAGCGGGTTAATGGTATTCAGAGGTGAGTTTAGGGTTGGTGATACCCATGGAGGGAAGTGATGTCGCCCCTTACTTGCTCTGTGACCAAGGGGAAGTTAGACAACTTGATCTGCCCTCAGTTGCCTGGTCTGTAAAACGGGGCTAATAGGTCTCACCTTATAAAGTTGTTGGGACACAGTGTGTAAAGGCCCCTGGCACAACCAGGCACACAGTTCGTGCTTCCTCGTCCGAATCGTCTTCATTTAGTTATGTTTATAACAAAAATGCTGACTGAGCACATCTGGTGCTAAGATCTTGCTGCGGTCATCACACTGAATCCTTGTAATTAATTGTAGTCGCGGGGCCCATGGGTGGCCCAGTCGGTTGAGCCTCCGACTTGGGCTCAGGTCAGGATCTCACGGTTCGTGGGTTCGAGCCCCGCGTCGGGCTCTGTGCTGACCGCTCAGAGCCTGGAGCCTGCTTCGGATCCTGTGTCTCCCTCTCTCTGTGCCCCTTCCCTGCTTGTGCTCTGTCTCTCTCTCAAAAATAAATAAACATTAAAAGTTTCTTCAAAGAAATAAGACATGATAAATTGTAGTCGCTATTGCCAATAATACTACTGTCTTGCTGTCTGATTCCGCGTTGCTTGGGACTACGTTTAACCAGAGCTCCACACCTTTATCTGTGTGAGAAAACATTCAACACCCAGTAAGTGGTCAATAAAAGTGGTGTCATAGTGGTGACTATTATTTTTGCTGGTGCTCTCGGGAGCTGTTTGTATGAGAGGCAGACAACTCACCCCAACCCAGCGTTTGTAATTTGAAGCACCTGCCTGGGTGGGTCTTCTTCTGGGGCTGATCCTAAAACCACCGCTTGATGTCATTGTTGCCTCCCCCCTAGTAGTGGTCCCCCCAGGCCCTGTTCCCTCACCTCCACTGCTCTGAATGGCCCTTGAATCTTGGGAGTGCCCTTCGGATTCTCCAGATTGAATATTGTACCCATAAAATGCACATCCCAAATCTCTCCCAAATTTGGAAGAGTGTCATCTGGCTGTTGTTGTAGGATGTGGTACTGAATTTGCACCCAGAAACTGTGTTTTGGAGGGGTGTACCATGGAGGAAGGGGGCTGGCTTGTAGACGGTGTTGGGAGGTCACCTGGCCTTGTGCGCTCCTGGCTTGGGCCATGGCCTGGGTGTCTCCTTGAGCAGGCTGTCATCTTCACGTGCCACTGTTTCCAGAGAGGTTTCTTTGACAAGCTTCTAGGGGGAGAACGATCCTGGGGAATTTCGGCTTCTGGGGTGTCTAGTGTGAGGGGGTAGAGGAAGGGTAGGCAGCTGAACCAGGCCGGGATCCCAGCTGGTCCCTGGGTTTCCCTTCTACTGAAAGCCAAGGTGATGCTAGAGAGAGATGCTAAGCTCTAAGTGTAACTCTGTGGGCGGAACTTATTACAAAAACGATATAGAATTTATTGTAGAGAGTGATTCTTATTACCAAAAACAATACAGATTTGTGGTAGAACACAAGCAAAACATACGTGCGGAAAACACTCTACAAAAATCAGTCAAAATGTTAACCACCTAGACAGAGACTCCAGTGCTTATAACTAAAAGGGTAAGATTAATGTTTATTGAGCACTTGGTACGTGCTTTACGTGCTCTATCTCATTTCACCCATTCAGAAAACCATATTCATGAGGGATTTGGACTCAGGACGCTGTACTCGTGAACACATGGTCAGAACCACGCAAAGGATCTTGCCATCCATTGATTCTTCCACCTGCCCTCCATCTACTTTTCCACCCCTTCTTCTATCCATCTTTATATGTACCCATCCATGTTATTCTGTCCACCCACCCATGTACCCACCCACCCATTAACTTACCCATCCAATCTGCTATCAGTGCATACATAGAGCATCCACATATCCACCCTTTCCATCCATATATCCACCCATCCATGTATCTACCCATCCATCCTTTCTTCCACCCATCCATCCAATCATCCATCTATCCATCCATCCACCCACCCATTAATTTATCCACCCATCCATCAGTGCATATGTTGTGTATTCATTTATCCACCCATGTACGCATTCACCCTTTCTTCTGCCCACCCATCCATCCATCCATCCATCCATCCATCCATCCATCCATCCCATGCAATTATCGAGTACCCGTTTGTTTTAGACACCTCTTTACCGAAGACACAACAGGATTCCGTGCCTTTATGGGCCAGACATTCTAGTGGGGAGAAGGAGGTACACGGGCTCATTAAAAGGCAGTTTTAGTTAGTGGTTAAGAGCAATAGTGAAAATAGAAGGTGATGAGAAAAACCAGTATCTGGTTTAGATAGGAATAAGGGAGTGGTTCTTTGAGGAGATTAACTCTGAGCTGAGACCTAAAGGTGACAAAGGGGCTATCTGAAGAGCCTAGAGGGAAGTGTTCTGGGCAGAGGGACTGACAGGTGCAAAGGCCCCGAGGCAGGAGCAAGCTGGAAGTGCTGGAAGAACCAAAGGAGCAGAGGAAGCAAGCGGGGAGGTTCAGTGCAGGGCGATGTGGGGTTTGTGGTCAGTGTGGAAGCCCATCATGGTGGGATGTGGGTTTGGGTTTTAAAGAGATTCTTGTGGCTGCAGAGCAGTGAACTGACTTGGGGTTGAGGCAGAGTGGAAGCCTGGAGGACAGTGAGGAGGCTGCAGTCTTGCTGGTGGGAGAGGATGGTGGCAGGGGAGTAGAGGGCAGCCCTCCCCGCCCCGCCCCTGTCCACTCTTGCCCCTCTCAGCACATAACCCAACTTGCAGTCTGAGGATTCTGTATGCGTTTCTCTAGTGTCTGTCTCCTCTCTGGGCCTATGGCCCTCTGGAGGGCAGGAACGTTGTCTCGTTCACCGTCGTGTCCCCAGGACGGTCCCTGGCATACAGGAGGTGCGCTCAATAAATGTTTGTCCAGTGAGTGACCGGCGTGTCTCAAAGAAAATCTGGGTGAAAATAACAATGAGTGGAGCGAATGATCGTGATGCCCAGATAATAACGGCAGCGAGCCTGTGTTGAATGCGCCGTGCTAGGCTCCCGCCTGCCCCCTCGCTGGGCTGTACTGTGGGGAATTTTGGCAGCTTCGGGAGGCCCTGTCACCTGGCGGGCCCTCAGCAAATCCCTGACTGCTTCGCTTTCGGGAAAAGACTTAACCAGCCTGGGTGGGGCAGGCTTGGGCGAGGCCTCTCTGGCTGGGTAGGAAGTAGGACTTGTGTGCCTTGAAGACGGAGGTTCAGACTGTGAGCTCTGCTTTTCCCAGCCTGTGACCTTGGGCAGGCCCCACACCCTCCGTGAGCCTCAGTGGTGGTGACAGGTAACCATGCTGCCGTGTGTGGATCCCCTAGGAGACGCCAGACACTGTGGTAACTCACTTCGTTCCCATGGTGGCTCCAGGAAGTAGTAATTCTAGTTGCTCCCATTTTCCAGATGAGAACGCTGAGGTCCAGAGAAGCAAAGTCATTAATTAGCCCCTATGGCCACTTGGGAGGTGGCATTTGAACCCACATACAGCTGGTGCTTTGAAGCTCTAACGTTACCAATTCGGTGCTTCCCAAGTTCCAGTCACTCTTGTATCATCTCGAAAATTGTTCCTATCTGTGTACCAGCTGGACTGTCTCTCAGTCAACCCTCTTCTTGAACTTGACTCACCTTTTAAAATACCACTTTTATGGAGACATAATTCACATACGATACAGTTCATCCATTTGGAGTATACAATTCAAATTACAATTAAAAATAGAAATACCTGGGGTGCCTGGGTGGCGCAGTCGGTTAAGCGTCCGACTTCAGCCAGGTCACGATCTCGCGGTCCGGGAGTTCGAGCCCCGTGTCGGGCTCTGGGCTGATGGCTCAGAGCCTGGAGCCTGCTTCCGATTCTGTGTCTCCCTCTCTCTCTGCCCCTCCCCCGTTCATGCTCTGTCTCTCTCTGTCTCAAAAATAAATAAACGTTAAAAAAAAATTAAAAAAAAATAGAAATACCTTACAAACTTCCAGTTATAGAATACATAAATCATGGAGGTGAAAAGTACAGCCTAGGGAACATAGTCAATAATATTGTAATAATGTCATTTTGTGACAGGTGGTGACTATACTATGTTGATGAGCACTGAGTGATGTATAGAAGCGTCGAATCATTATGTTGTACACCTGAAACTAATAATACTGTGTGTTAATTATAAAAAAAAAAAAAAAGAAAGAAATACCGTTTGACCCAGCAATTCCACTTCTGGGTATTTTTCTGAGGAAAACAAAACCCTAACTCAAAAAGATATCTGCACCCCATGTTCATTGCAGCATTGTTTGCAATAGGTAAGGTATGAAAGCCACTTACTCAGCCGTAAAAGAGAAAGCCATTTGTGACATATTTGGATCTTGACGGCATTATGCTAAGTGAAATAAGTCAGAGAAAGACAAATACCATAGGATTTCACTTCCATGTGGAATCTGAAAAAATCTTCCACTTCTGAACAAACAAAAAAAACACCCAAACTAAGTGCATAGATACAGAAAACAGATTGGTAGTGGCTAGAGGCAGAGGCTTGTGGGGGGGTGGGGGGGTGGGGGGGGCAGTTAGTCACTAAGAGGGGTGCTTGGGTGGCTCAGTCGGTTAAGCATCTGACTCTTGATCTCAGCTCAGGTCATGATCTCCTGGTTCATGGGTTTGAGCCCCATGTTGGGCTCTGTGCTGATGGTGCAGAGCCTGCTTGGGATTCTCTCTCTCTCTTCTTCTTCTTCTTCTCTCTCTGCCCCTGCCCCGCTCACATGCTTTGTCTCTCTCAAATAAACCTTTAGAAAGTTGCTAAGAGAATAGATCCTAAAATTTCTCATCACAAGAAAAAAAATTTTTGTAGCTATGTATGGTGATGGATGTTAACTAGAGTTCTCATGGTGATCATTTTGCAGTATATTGAATCATTTTGTTGAACACCTGATTATGTTGAACACGCAATTATGATGTTATATGCCAGTTAGACTTCAGTAAAATAATCAAAGTAAATGCAAAGAAAAAAATTTTTTACAAAGTGTACAATTCAGTGGTTTTTAGTGTATCACAGAGTTCTGCAGCCTTCACCGTGATCAATTTCAGAACAGTGTTACAACCATAAAAAGAAATTCTGTACCTATTTTTTAAGATTTTTATTTTATTTTATTCATTTAAAAAAAATTTTTTAATGTTTGTTTATTTTTGAGAGAGACACAGAGCATGAGCAGGGGAGAGGCAAAGAGAGAGGGAGACACGGAATCCGAAGCAGGCTCCAGCTCTGAGCTGTCAGTACAGAGCCTGACGCAGGGCTTGAACCCACAGACCGTGAGATCATGACCTGAGCTGAAGTTGGACGCCTGACCGACTGAGCCACCCAGGTGCCCCTTCAGATTTTATTTTTAAGTAATCTCCACGTCGAACGTGGGGCTTGAACCCACAACCCCAAGACCAAGAGTCACATAGTCCCCTGACTGAGCCACCCCAGGTACCCCAAAATTCTGTACCTATTAGCCATCATTCCCTGCTTCCCTCCAATTACCCCAGCCCTGGGTAACCACTAATCTACTTTCTGTTTCTGAGGATTCACCTGTTTTGGATATTTCACGTAAATGGGGTCATACAATGTGTCATCTTCGCGAGTAGCTTCTTTCACACAGCGTAAGGTTTTCAGGATTCACCCTTGTCATAATGTGTACTAGGACTTCATTCCTTTTTTATGGCTGAATAATATTCCCTTGTATGGACGTACCACATTTTGACTTAAAAATTTTTTTTTAATGTTTGTTTATTTTTGAGAGACAGAGACAGGCCACGAACAGGGGAGGGGCAGAGAGAGAGGGAGACACAGAATGTGAAGCAGGCTCCAAGCTGTCAGCACAGAGTCTGACACGAGGCTTGAGCCCACAAACTGTGAGATCGTGACCTGAGCCGAAGTCAGATGCTTAACCCACTGAGCCACCCAGGTGCCCCTGACTCTTTTTTTCTTTTAAACTTAAGTAAACATTGTAAAGATGTTTGATGGGCTAGTTATAGTTGATGTAATACACGTGGAAATAGATCATAAAAGAAAGCATATTTAGTAGCGTATCATGTCCCTGCTCTGGTGTACCTGGGACCTTGCCTTCTAAACTGAGGTGAGCTGTGTGCTTGTGTCATTGTTGTGTTTGGGAGTGGGTACAACGGGAAGTGGCACTTGTCCCATGAATGAGGAAAGCACATTCCGTTGGGCTCAGTTGTGCCAGCATTGACTGCTCTCGGGCTGCACACCGTCCCTGTCCACATATTGGGTCGAAACACGAGAGGACTGGTTTTGCAGGTCAAACGGCGTTGCAGTATCACAGTTTCATATGGTACGGCCTCCGGATGACCCCACCTGGTGGGCGATGTCGATCCCATTCTCCAGATGAGAGAACTGAGGCTCAGAGAGGGAGGTGAGCCAAGAAACACAGCTGGGCTGGAAAGAACTGGGACCCATAGACCCTGCTCATTTCACTTGGCCTCCCTGGCCTCCCTTGGCACTCGGCAGCGACATTGCTGACTCACTGGCAGAGGAGGTGCACTTTGGTTTATTTACTCAGCAGTTGGGGATGGGTTCCCCTGCACCATCCACGCTCCCCTTGCTGCCGCGTGGCACCGGCGTGCCCAGCAGCCTGTACTGGTGAGGCAGCTGGCCGGGGACTGGACAGGTTTACCAATCTGTGGTCCTGGGGTCCTCCGGCAGCCGGGTCCTCTCTCTCCCCGCCCTGAGCCAGGGGCTTGGCCCTGCCGCAGCCGGGAATGCTGAGCCGGTGCGTCCCCCAGGGGAGGGTTGGTCCCCATTTGGCAACGCCCCATTTGTGGGGCAAGACGACAGAATCCCCAGGGGCGGGCATTGGATCCGGGCCCTAACAAGGCTGTCTGGATTTTCGTGCCTTTCCTTTGGAAGTTTTCCTTTCTAGGGGAAGGAACAAAAGGCTTGAGGTAGATGAGTGTTTCGCTCAAGGTCACACGGCCAGCTAGGAGCCCAGCCGAACAGAGACAAGACCTCAGGATTCCAGCTTCTTAATTCATACTTCTTGCCATGTGACACCCTCCCTGCGTCCCCTCGCTATCCCCCCTCCCCCCCACCGTTGTTGGAGAGACCTGTCCATGCTGCCCCCCTCTAGCAGGTGTGAGCTGGCTTGGGGGGGGCGGTTTGCTAAAGCTCCCGAGGTGTCTGGGCGGAGGCCGAACGCCCACCTGCTGCCCGCAAGCCTCGGGCATCCCATGGGTGATGCGGAGAGCCCATCAGGCAGGTTGAAACATGAAGATGCTCTCAACACCCGGCACCGCTGTGGGTAGGGGAATGGCTTTGGGCCCCTTCCCCATCTGTTCCCCTCATGCCAGGATCCACCCCCAGCCTGGTCCGTGGCCATCTGCCTCTGGGTGGGCCTGAGCCTTCTGGGCTGTGCAGGGAAAATGCCATTCGCTGCCTTCCTGCCTTGCCTTGCTCTGGGTGGACAAAGCCTTGGGGGACCCTGCCAGTCAGAGGTGGGGTGACAGAAATGGGATGAGACCCACTGGAGTCACAGCCCAGTGAGGATGACCACCGCTCCACAGAGAGACCCGAGTTCCGGTCTCGCCTCTGGACAAGTCACATGTGATAGCGATGCCTCCTTCAAAGGGCCGTTGAGGGATCGAGCACATAGTATGGGAACTCGATAAATGGCTGTGCCACTGGGGAAGAGGATAGAGCGGAGCAGGTGGGGTCTTGTAGCAGACAAGTCTGGGTTCAAGGTCTTGTCTTCACCGCTTGCTGCTTGTGTGACTCCGGGGAAGTTGAATCCTCAGCCTCAGTTTCCGTGTTCGTACAATGGGAACGATTGTAGACTCGCCTTGTGCCAGGCCGTTGTGAGGGCGAACGGACACACTGCCTGTGGAGTTGTTCTTACGCTGACGCTGGGTATTCTTTGACAGCTGGTGTAAGGACTGTTATTAATGTAATGACAATAATAATGCTTCCACAGTATCAGCATCAAACATATCTGTGTGCATTTATTGGACGATCATGCAACATTGGGGGTGTGTTTCAGCGGGGCTTCTCCTGCGGGGATTTAGGATGAGATGTTTGGGCCTAAGGCCAGGGACTCTGTGTCAAGGCCAGTGGCCCGAGTGAGGCTGGTTCGCGGACGGTGGGGGGGGGGCGCGGGGGGCGGGGGGGTTCCACCCCAACTCAATCCCAGAGAATGGTTCCCAGGTCTGGCCTGGAGCCTGTGGGGCAGGAACAGAAAGGCCTGAATGTTTCAGAGATACTCTAACCCTGTGGCTCCCTGGGGGCATCCGTCGTCCCTCACCCCACCTCTGGGGTTCCAGTGGGGCCCAGGGGTCTGGTGCGCTGATTGTTGGGACCAAGGGCTTGGCTTCTCATCCTTAGATTCCCAGGAGGCTGGGGCTGGAGGAGCAGGGGTCGCTGAAGCCCAGAGAGGGCAGAGAGTTGGCCTGCGTCGCCCAGCAAACCAAGGGCAGAGGGCTCTGGGCGGGGACGTCTTACTTCGCACCACATTAACCTCTGTCCTCACCGAGTTTGGTTTCTGCACTTGCCCGCATGCGGCACGTAGTCTGTTCCTTACTCATAAGCGGCACCTGATACTAAACAAACTACAAGGCCAAAGATTGATCCCCCTGGACCCACATGGTCACGGGGGTGTTCTCCAAGACCTCAGAGCTCCAGCAGGGTACTGAGGGGAATGGTAACACTACCAACCACTGCCGTAACGTGGCTGTTAACACATGGAGCACACGCTGTGAACTGGGCCCTCTGCTGAGCACTTTACACTGATTCGCTTCATCATCCCGACGGCCCCGTGAGGCATGCATGATTTTCATACCCATTTTACAGATGAGGCCACTGAGGCACAGACAAGCACATTAACCCACCTAAGGCCCCCTAGCCAGCATGTAGTTGATCTGGGATGTGAACCCAGGTAGCTGCGTGCCAAGACCGGGTCCTGGCACCAGGTTTTTTAAAAGAATGTATTTATTTTTAAATTGTGGTGAAAAACATAGTGACAGAAATCTGTCATCTCCATTTTTTTTGTGGCATTGAATACATTCACGTGGTCTGGCCACCATCCCACCCTGTGTCTCCAGAACTCTTCATCTTCCAAAATGGAAACTGTACCCTTTAAACCCTAACTCCCCATCCCCCCATCCCCCGCCCCTGGCTACCACCATTCTGCCTATGGTCTCCAGCGATCTGAGTACTTATTCTAGGTGCGTCTGAATCATACAGTATTTGGATTTTGTGGTGGACTTCTTTCACTTGGCATCTTGTCCTCAATGTTCACCCATGTTGCAGCAGGTGTCAGACTCTGCCTGCTTTTTAAGGCCGAATGATATCCCCCCGTGGGCATTGACCACATCTCGTTCATCCATTCGTGCGTCGATAGACCCCAGAGTTGCTCCCACGCTTGAGCGACTAGACGATGCTACGGTGACCATGGATATACACGTATCTCTCTGGGGCCCTGCTAGCAATTCCTTTGGGTGATACTCACATGTGGGATTGCTGGATCCTGGGACGATTCTATTTTTAATTCTTGGGGGAACCGACATACCGTCCTCCACACAGCTGTGCCGTTTTGTGTTCCCACCAGGGGCATGCAAAGAGTGCCAGGGTCTCCACAGCCACACCAGATCTTGTTCTTTTCTGCTTCGTTGTTGTTGTTGGTTTTTGTTTTCGTTTTTGTTTCTGGAAATATTTTGCACATACCCCCCCCCCCCCCCTGGGGGTGTGGGGTTTCACAGGACATACCCAGGGCCCCATAAAGGGCTGACCTGGGTTAGATGCTAAGGAAATAATATGCCCTGACCCAGGGCATGCTCCGGCATGTGTCATTTTAGGAAGAAATGCATCAGGCCTGGGTCTTAATTCTTCCAGGATTCTCTCCAGGCACGATGGACCCAGCTCCTGGCTCGCTGGGGAAGAAGTAGCCACTGAGTACCCAGGACTTGGCTGTTTGGAAGAAACCTTCCAGGGAGCTTTAAATAATATAGGTGCTGGCTCTCTGGTCTAGAGGCTCCACACTCTGGGTCTGGGTGGGGCCTGAGCATCTGTATTAAGATAGAAATCCATCCCCCCAGGTGATTCTTATATGCACCTGGCCCAAGAGGCCCGGCCATGTAACATATTCCTTGACCGCCTAGAGCTCAGGGATTTATCACAGATGTGTGTGTGTCTACATCTGTGCTTGAGCGAGCGAGTGAATGAATGTATGAGTCAGTGAGTGAATGAATGAATGAGTGCCGAGGCCCTCAAGCTCTGTCATTCACACACCATCCTGATTTTTGCTGTGTGCCTCCCGTGTTATTATTCGCCTGATGTTTTAATAGCATAAAATATTAATACTTTGTGTCGTTATTGTATATCGGAAAACGCAGTATCTCTGGACATCAGTAGAAGTTTACTTTGAGAATACAAAGGCGGGGTGCCTGGGAGGCTCAGTTGGTTGAGGTCCGACTCTGGATTTCAGCTCAGGTTGATTCCAAGGTTGTGGGATCGAACCTCGCGTCGGGTTTCGCGATGAGTGTGGAGCCTGCTTGGGATTCTCTCTCTCTCTCTCTCTCTCTCTCTCTCTCTCCCTCCCTCCACCCCTGTTCCCCGTTCATGCTGGCTTTCTCTCTCTAAAATAAAAAATAAATTAAAAAATTAAAAAAAAAGAATACAGACAAAGGAAAGCAGACAGTGTCTTCAGGTTCCAACTACATAAATGCTGCCATCCCTTATGGATTTTGAGCCGGAAGCCTTGCTCTCTGTTAAAAAGGGCAATGAGCAAGTGTTGCAGAAGGTGTTAAGTACAGTGTAGACCCAGTAGAGACTTTCTCCTGGCTGGACCGATTTTTCTCCTGTGAGTCAGTGCTATTTAACGTCCAGCCCTGGGACTGCATGCCTGCCGTGCTTTGTAAATGCAGAGTCAGGCAGTGAGGGTGTGAGGTAGGGAGCCTGGCGGGTGACAGGGAGTGTGGGTCCTGGCGGGCAAGGCCACTTTCTTGCATGGTCATCGCTGGAACTTCCCTGTAGCCCAAGTCTGGGGCATCCCTCATCCCACAGTGGCCCCAGAAACTCAGAGGACCAAAGCATTTATCTACAGGTTCATTGAGCTGAGACAGGTCCCTGCCAAAGAGGTCAAGCTCTTGGTCAGGTGCAGAGCCCAGAGGGTATAGGCCTGGCCCCTGGGGGAGTCAGGGGAGGAGAGGGAGCCTCTTCTGCAGGGCCCAAGCCCTTGTGGGATGGGGATCAGCATCCTGGCTCCTCGGATCTCCAGTGGGGAGGCCAGCAGTCTGCCTGCCGGTCCCTGCCTCTCCTTGGAGCATGACCTTGAGTGAGTCCCTTGACTTCTGAGCCTCCCTTGGTGCATCTGTCAAATGAATTCATTTGGAAAATACCACTGGATGGCTGCTGTGGGCCAGTTTCTGAGCTGTTTGCTGCAGGGAACCTGGCAGCCAAGATTCCTTCTCTCTGGGAGTTTATGAGCTGAAAGAGGGGTCAGAACCTTGCAAGGCAGGGCGGGGGTCGGGGAGAGGAGCAGGATACTTGGAAGAAAGTCTGGGGCATGTAGTTTCTCTGAGGGGTCGGCTCAGGCTTTTCTGAGTATACAAATAATCGCAATCTGGGTGACTTAAAGCAGCAGAAATTTATTCTGTCCTGCTCTGGAGGCTGGCAGTCCAAAATCAAGGTTTCCAAGGGGCTGCACTCCCCCAAAGGTTCTAGGGGAGGACCCTTCCTTCTCGCAGCTTCTGGTGACATCTGGCAATCCTTGGTGTTTCTTGACTTGTATCTGTATATCTGCATCTTCTTTTCTTTCTTTAGTTTATTTGTTTTTGAGAGAGAGAGAGAGAATCTCAAGCAGGCTCCACACTGCCAGTGCAAGCCCGAGGTGGGGCTTGAACCCACGAACTATGAGATCATGACCTGAGCTGAAATCAAGAGTCAGTCGCTCGACCAGCTGAGCCACCCAGGTGCCCCTGCATCTTATTTTCTTTAAAAGATACC
>NW_024412645.1:6117810-6136323 GCF_014898765.1 Herpailurus yagouaroundi | reverse complement strand
AAAAAACGTTGAAAAAAAAATTAAAAAAAAAAAAAATACCAGGGGCGCCTGGGTGGCTCAGTCGGTTAAGTGTCCGACTTCGGCTCAGGTCATGATCTCACGGTCCGTGAGTTTGAGCCCCGCGTTGGGCTCTGTGCTGACAGCTCAGAGCCTGGAGCCTGTTTCAGATTCTGTGTCTCCCTCTCTCTCTGACCCTCCCCCGTTCATGCTCTGTCTTTCTCTGTCTCAAAAATAAATAAATGTTTAAAAAAAATAAAAAAAAAAGATACCAGTCATTGGATTAGGACCCACCCGAATCCAGTGTGACCTCATTAAGACCTGTTTACATCTACAAAGACCAAATAAGGTCATATTCTAAGATTCCAGGTGGACATAAATTCGGGGGGGGGGCGACACTGTTCAACCCACCACATTGAGGAAGGGCCATTAATACTAAGACCTAAGGGGCGTCTGGGTGGCTCAGTCGGTTGGGCGTCTGACTTCGGTTCAGGTCATGATCTTGCAGTCTGTGAGTTCAAGCCCCACGTCGGGCTCCGCGCTGACAGCTCAGAGCCTGGAGCCTGCTTCGGATTCTGTCTCTATCTCTCTCTGCCCCTCCCCTGCTCTCACTATGTCTCTTTCTCAAAAATAAAAACATAAAAAAAAAAAATTAAAAAAAAATACTAAGACCTAAAGGCTGTGTGTTTGGCCAGGGGTGAGGGGGTGGGGAGAGGGTGTCCTTCCAAGCTGAGGGAACAGCATGTGCAAAGGCTTTCCCATTCAACTACAGCAGAGGCCACTGTGAATGGAGCAAAGTCACAAGGGGGCAGTGAGGGCTGAGGGCAGAGAGACTAAGGGACCAGGCACAGAGCCATGGAAAGGGGATGGATTTAATTCTGAGCACCTGTCAAGATTCAGGCAGGGGCACGATGTGATCGGAATTCCTTTTACAAAAAGGCCATTAACCACAGCCTGGGAAGGTGCCTGGGGGTGACTGACAGTGTGCATGCTTTAAGGTTTACTCCTGAGCACATTTACCTCCTTTGAGCTTTTTAATCTTCAGACCCCTGGGAGGTAGCTAGGGCAGTACTAATATTCCCTGAGGAAATGGAGGCGCAGAGAGGGCAAGCAGGTGTTCCAGGGTCACACAGCTGGGATGAAGAACACCTGGGGTTCTGTCTTGTGAACAGTCAGTTGTGAGCATTGCTCCTTGTGAAGGTCCTTGGTCCTTGAAAGACAGCTGGGCTTCTGGGGCGGAGGAAATACCCCAGAACAAGGAGCATTCATTTTACACATGTTCCTGCCTGTGCTGAGTTATCTGCCCAGCCAAGGGAAGGTTTAGCTACAGGATGGGGATAAGGTGGCCTCAGCAACTTGTGAGTGTGGAATTCATTCCCTCGGTATCTGTAAGCTGCTATGATCCTCCCCACTCAGAACTGACCTCCGGAGGAGAAAAAAGGAGGCAAAGAACAGTAAACACTGATGTGTCCACTAAAGAACATTTTGGAGGGTTGTGATAAAATCTGGGGCCAAGGCCTGAAGTGCCTTGGCAGGGTAATTGCGACCATTCCAGAACCTTTCAGCCGATGTCTCTCTGACTTTGGGATGTATATTGGCATGGAAACGAAACTTTCTTTTTCTTGGGAAGTAAAAATATGTATCTGTTCAGATATAACATTCCAAAGAGTGAACATATCAATTTTCCCCCACTGGGATGTAAAACAAAGATCAGGTGCTGTCTCCCAGGCACTTGAGGATGCGTCCTAACAGACCAGTTTATTTGCTGGATCTGAGATTCCCAGTGTAGCAGCACAAGGCCCCTATTTCCTGCTTTAGTCTCTTGTTTTTTTGTTTTTCTTTTTAGTTCCCCCTTTGTCTCCGTGCTGAGAGCGGGGAGGAAGAAGGAATTACTCTGGAGTACTCTCTTACGGTTGAGGATTTTTCTCCAACTGTGTTTTGAGAAACTGTGGTGTCCTTTCGGACTGTGGCGGGGGGTTGGGGGGAGGGGAAGCTGAGCCAGTCATTGCTGATACCCTCTGCCACCCTGGGTGCAAGATGATCCCCTTCCCCAGCAAGGTGGAGAGATGCTGTGTGTGTGTGTGTGTGTGTGTGTGTGTGTGTGTGTGTTTGGGGGTGGGGGGTGTGGAGCAGAGAAGTTAAATTTGGTTCCGGATCTGAGGGCTGGTTTCCTTCCTCTCCTGGTGAAAGGCTCTGTGGAATGAATCACGTCCTCCCTTTAGAGTTCTGGGCCCACAGAATGTCAAGGCCAGGCTGGTGCTGTTGGAGGGACGCCCGCCCAGGGGATGTCAGATGCTGGTTTGCAACTCCATGGAGGGCTTTGGGCTACCCTAAGGGATGACGCCTGTGGCTTCCCTTGAAGTGTAGATTTTCATTTCATTCATTCGTTCATTCATTCATTCACCCACCCATTGCAATCCTAGGTGATGCTCAACTCCCTCCTGGGGGCGGGGCCTTGTGTTAATCACCCGCTCCTTCATTCTTTGTGCACCTTTGTGTGCCTATAACCCTATTCAGGCCCCAGGGACCCATCCCTGGGGATGACAGACAAGAGCCCACACCCTAGGGTAGTGGTGGACCAACTTCACCTGTAAAGGACCAGCTAGGAAGTATTTTTGGCTTTTGGACCATAAGACATAAGACCCCATCACTACTGCTGACTGCATTTTACTACCCTAAGCAGCCCGGGACGATACGTAACGGAGTGCGTCCTCCAATCATGTTTTATTTATGGACACTGAAATTTGATTTTCATATAATTTTTATGTGCTGTGAAGTAGTATTCTTTCCATCTTTTTTTTCAGTGATTTAAAAATCACTGAGATTTTTAAGCAGAGAACTGAAGGTGGAGTAGGAGGCAACCCCTTGTTGCAGGCAGTGCGAACAGCAAGGGCAAAGGTCCTGAGGTAGGAAGTTTCCGGGGGGAGGCAGGCGGTGGCATGTACAACGAACAGGACAGTTCGTGTGGCTGAAGCACAATGAGCGAAGGGGAGAGTGGTGAGGCCATTTTATTTTGTATTTATTTTGTTATTTTATTTTTTTATTCAAAAATTTTTTAACAATTTATTGAGTTTTGCGAGACAGAGCATGAGTGGGGGAGGGGCAGAGAGAGAGGGAGACACAGAATCTGAAGCTGGCTCCAGGCTCCGAGCTGTCAGCACAGAGCCCAACGCGGGGCTCGAACTCACGGACTGCGAGATCGTGACCTGAGCCGAAGTTGGCCGCTCAACCGACTGAGCCACCCAGGCGCCCCTTTTATTTTATTTGTTTTTCAAGATTATTTCAAAGTTTATTTCCTTATTTAGAGAGAGGGAGCGTGAGCAGGGACGGGGCCAGAGAGCATCCCAAGCAGGCTCTGCACGTCGGCACAGAGCCCGACGCAAGGCTCAAACCCCAGAACCGTGAGATCATGACCTGAGCGGAAATAGTCAGATGCTTAACGGACTGAGCCACCCAGGCGCTCCTATGGCCATTTTAGATTTTTGATGAAGACTCCCCCTCTCTGTGCCTCACTTTCCCCATGACGATAATGGCACCTTTGTTAATGAGAGGGAGGCGTAGTACACAGGAGGTGTTTAGGGGACGGTGGCAGCCCGTGACGGCCGCAGTGGTGTGGATGATCACGTTGGCATCTTTCTCTCGTGCCCTGGGCCTCGCCTCACGTTTTGCCACCTGCTTGGGTGGGGGCTCCCCCACATCAGACCCAGACACGGGGATTCCAGTGCGGATCGTTTGTGTGGGAGGTGGTCGCAGGAGAGTCCGCTCAGGGCAAGCCGCGCGGGGCAGGGCAAGAGGCCACTTGTGGGTGTGTTCATCAACAGGTCACCTCAGTGGGCGACAGGGGCTCAGCCCCACCGGAGACCTCCAGGGGCTGTTTAGAACGTGCATCTCAGTTATCACCCCGAGGGTGGGGGAGCTGGGGTATGTATGTGCCAGCTCCTCTCCATCGCTGGCCGGCCGAAGGCTGCTTTGGGGTGTTACCTCCTGGCCGCTTCTGGCCTGTCTTGCACCCAGGCCCCCAGGATAGAGGAAAACCCTTGGGCAGAGTAGGGCTTTTGGAAACTGTTGGGAGTATACAGGGTTGCGAAGGATATGCATCACTGCCCTGGGGTTTTGTGTCTCTTTCAAGATGTCTCCCCTGCAGACACTTCCCTCCGGCAGCTTCTGATCCTCCCTCCTCTGGTCTCCTATATCCTCTAGCCCCCAGGTAGACCCCCTGGGGGTCTTAATGCTTCAGGGCTCGATGCCGTCCTTCCTTCTTGGTGTGTGCCTTGTTCACTTCTGTATCCACAGGTCTCTGCGAGTAGCAGGTGCTGTGACAGTTGCCTGGTGATGATGAGTTAAGGGTGATAAGCGGGACCCCTGCCCTCACGTGCTTGCAGTCCTGCAGGGAGGCGCATGAGTGACAGGTGGCCACAGTTCAGGGAATGAGAGCACCGGGAGCCTGTGTATGAAGTGGCTGGGCATCGGAGCCTTCCAGCTCCCAGACTGGTGCTTCTCACCCCTGGATGAACCCTCTCCACCCTCTTGGATTTCTAAAAAAAAAAAAAAAAAAAAAAAAAAACCCGCGTCTGGGCTCCACCTGCAGGAGTTCTAATCCAGTCCAGCATTGCAACTGGCTGTAAATATTGATCCAGTCCTTCTGGCTTGGGGTGGCAAAGGCCTCTGCATTCGTTTCCTGTGCCTGTTTCAACAAATTGCCACAGACCGCCTGGCTTAAAACAACTGAAGTTTATCCTGTCATAGTTCTGGAGGTCAGACGTTTCACCGTGCAGAAACTGGCTGCTTCCAGAGGCTCTGGGGGGAGAATGCGGTTCCTTGCCTGCTCCAGCCTCAGAGCCAACAGCTGGAGCACCTTCAGGTGGCTCTCTGTGGAAGCTGTCACGTGGCCTTTTCTGTAGGCAAGTCTCCTGTGCTTGCCTCTTACAAGGACACGTATGATTGCATTTAGGGCCCATCCGGATAATCCAGGCTGTTCCTCCCCTCTCAAGATCTTTAAGTCTATCTGCGAAGGCGCTTTTCCCACATTGTAGTGGGGATCCTTCTTCGAGGGATTAGCACATGAATACTTTCTGCAGCCATTCTTTTTTTTTTAATGTTTGTTTATTTTTGAGAGAGAGGGAAAGACTGAGCATGAGCAGGGGAGGGGTGGAGAGAGAGGGAGACACAGAATCCGAAACAGGATCCAGGTTCTGAGCTGTCAGCACAGAGCCCGATGCGGGGCTCGAACCCATGAACCGTGAAATTATGACCTCAGCCGAAGTCGGACGCTTAACTGACTGAGCCACCCAGGCGCCCCTCTGCAGTCATTCTTTAGGTCCTGGGAACGGCTCTCCTGAGCCCCCAGCCTGTATAGGCATTCCCCAACAGGCTGTCGTCCCGACTCCTGCAGGGCTGGGCTCCTCTGTGCTGTACAAGTGGGGAAACTGAGGCACGGAGCAGGAGAGTGATTTTTTTTTTTTTCTGAAGCTGAGCCTGGATCTGAGCCTGACCTCATGGCCTCTGAACCCCAAGTCGTGTTAGTCTTTGCTCCACTTGCCTGGGGCAGGAGAGGGATGTGTCGCAGCCAGACGTGGACAGCCAGCCCTGCTCTGCCCAGCTCAGCGTCATCTGCTGGTCCCAGGACAGATCAAGACTCCCCCGACCGGCTCCAGCCCGGGATGTGGGAGCACTTTGTTATTTTTAGGGTGTCTCTGTTCCAAATGCTCTTGATGGGGAGGATTCCCACTTCTCCTTCATGTGATCCTTTGGGAAGAAAGTCACTGTTTATGGCAGTCATTTAAAACTGGTCTTCGGGGCAGTTTAACTCACCTGAGAATTGCGGTCAGGCATCGGACCCAAAGAGGGAAGGGAGCTACTTTGCACTGGGCACCGTACTGAGGCTCTCCAGGTCTGGTTGGACTTGGCACCATTATCCCCATTTCACAGGCAAGAAACTGAGGCTTGGCGAGAGGGAGTGACTCATAAGGCCATGCAACTAGTAAGTGGTGGAGTCAGGATTTGAACCCAGAGCTCTGACTCCCGGCGCTTTGGGCTGGTGTTGCATTAGCAGGCCCAGTACACTCACTGCTTCCACGTTGTGGGGGGTTTGAATTGGTGTTTTCCGGGGTCCCTTCGGTTCTGACTCCCCTTGGCTTCATGTCGTGGGGGTGGTTTCATGCTCTTCCTCCCTTCTGTGTGGATGGTCCCAAGTCACATTGTCTCTCCTCTTTATCCCCCACCCACTGTCACCTACTGGGTCCAGGCCACCCCATCTCCCACCGGGACGTGGCAGCCGGCTCCTCTTTGGTTCCCGGCCGCCACTCTTGCCCTCCACAGTTTATTCTCCACGGGATGCCCTGCGTGAGCTTCCAGAAAGGTCACTAAAGCCCTCCAGTGACTTCCAGTCCCACGTAGGAGCCGACCCACACTCCTCGGGGGAGGCTCTCTGCCTGACACAGCTCCCGCCGCTTTTCAAAATGACTTTTCCTTGCATGGCCCTGCCTCCCAGGCTTTCTTTCTGGAACACTCTTTCTTTCCCTGGCTGTTGGCATGGCAGGCTCTTTTAGGTCTCAGCTCCGATGTCACCTCCTCAGAGAGTCCTCCTCGTTCGCCCTGCTGCCACCCCAACCCCTGATTCTTACCACATGGTCCTGTGGCCATCTCCCCGATGGTCCAAGCAGCACCCGGCACATAGTAGGTGCATAATTAATGCATATTTGTTATTGACTGGTGCTGGTGAGGAAGTCCAGGTTCAAGTGTGGACCGGCTTCCTTGGATGTCAACTCACATCTGCTCCCGGAGCTCAGTCCCAAGGGATCTTGGGCTGTGTGGTCTTTAAAATGGAAGATTCTGGGCCTCCAGGCCCCAGGAATTCAGGGCTGGTGAGGACTCATGGGGGACACACTGGCCCCAGGCAAGAGTGTGGGAGGAAGGCTGACCCTGCGCCACAGGAAAGGGAGGGTCCCTGGGTGGAGAAGAAACTATTTGGGATGCGTTCCCAGGGCTTAGCAAGAGTTCCAGAGCCCCCCTCCCCGTGGGCCCCCGTGAAAACACTTGCTGTTGTCTTAGCTGCAGTATTGGTGCTGGGAGGGTGCACGGGGTGAACGTCCACCCGCCAGGGGCCTCTGCCAAACGGGCTTTTGTTTATTTGAGATTTGAACAAAAAAAGGGCTGTCCTCGGGAAAACACAGCTCCAGAAACCTCTTTGGGGTTTTGGGATCTGGGCGGGAGATGGCAGCGAGCTTTCCTCACGCCTTGTTAAACATTAAAAAAAAAATTTTTTTTTTGATAGAACGTTGTAAATGTCAAAGAGCAGGAAGAGGTATCATCCAGGGGCCCATCCCCACTGGACAAGCCCTGTGAAATTGTGGCAAGGGGGATTTGTGTACTTTTGAGGGTGCATTGTTTTTCATACAAATGGACTGTGCTGATCATAATTGCTATTATTATTATTACTTTGCAAAACCCCAGATCTATACAGCTCGGCAGCTTCTTATTTTTCACTCAACATCATGCCACGAACTGGTTTCTTCCATCACCAGTGTCTGTAAATTTCCTCTGGAACAAGTGCAGAAAATTGCCGAAGGGTGGAATTCGTGGTCTGTTTAGCCAGTCCCCAGTGGTTGTTCATTTACATTGTTCCACATTTCTTCGGTTCATGTCTAGAGCCTCGTGCACCTGGTACCCTCTGGCCCTGGGGTGTTGTGTACGGTCAGTTTCCCCCAAGGGCCTCCTGCCTCAGGACCTTTGCACAAGCTGTTCCTGTTGTTGTGCTGCTATTACACCTTCCTGCTGTGCTCCCTTCCCTCTCATCAGTTTGTATTGACATCTGTCTTGGTTTTTTTCTCTTCGAGTTCTGCCCGTATCCCCCCACCCCTGACTGTGAGCCGCCTGAGGATAGGAGTGCTGCCTGCCTACCATTCCTTGCTGTCTCTGGAGGGGCCGGTGGTGGGGGGTGGGGAGGACATTGTTAGTGTCATACTTCCCAGATGGTCATTCTTGAGTTGTACAGATGGCACCTTGGCTTCTTTTGTGTTTCATTTGGTTGAACTGGGGGTGAATAAATGTTATGACAGGGGTGGGAAATAAATTTGTATTTTGGCCCCCAGAGCATGAGGGAAAGGTGGAGGTGACCCCCCCCCCCCACAGACACATGACACCCCATTCAGTCCTCCCTTGACGTGCTGCACAGAAATGGACCCACATAATCAGGGCGGTTGCTATGGAGATCCACAGATGTCATTGTCGCCACAGTCGTAATAAGAGGTGCTATTACAGATGAGGCACCTAGGCTCAGAGAAGTGCCATAATTTGCTCAGGATCACCCAGGATACAAACCCAGGCAGGATGGTTCCAGAGTCCATGCTCTTTTTTCTTCTCTTCTTTTTTTTTTTTAAGTTTATTCATTTTGAGAGAGAGAGAGAGAGAGAGAGAGAGCAGGGCAGAGAGAAAGCGAGAGAGGGTCCCAAGCAGGCTCCGCACGGACAGTACAGGGCTCAAACTCACAAACCGTGAGATCATGACCTGAGCCCAAATCAAGAGTTGGACGCTTAACCAACTGAGCCACCCAGGTTCTCCCCCCCCCCACACACACACCGCCAAAAGTCCATGCTCTTAACTACAGCCCTGTCCCACCACACGACCACACGCACACACGCACACACACACACACGCACACGCACCCATCTCTGGGCACACAGACGGCTGCTCAGATCCGCAACTGTGTACCCAGCTGGCAAGACCCCACGACTGCCCCCCACCCTCCCATCCGCTCCCTGTCCCTCAGCTACACGGCCATCTCACTCCCTTCCCTCCTTCGCAACTGTCAGGACACACAGCTGCCGTCAGCGGCAGGGCTGACCCGTGAACCTTCATGCTGCTTGCTGTCGAAAGGGCCTTGCCCCCAGGGTGGTTCACAGCCCACGTATACACATGCGTCTTGTGCCCGCCCAGCCACCTGGACCTGTGCCCACCCATGCGTACACACGCCGTGGCCCTGGGCGCTGGCGTTGGGCTGAGCCCGGCCCCAGGGTGACGGGCCACCTCTGGGTGTCGACAGGCACGGCTCAGCAGGCCCCGGCTTGCACCCTGGCCGTGCCCTTCCTTGAGGGGCGGAGCCACGGTGGCCCTGTGGTGGCCTGGCCTTGCAGCGGGCAGCTGCCAGTGTGCCGGCTTCAGACTTCCGTGGCAGCCTGGATGCCGGATTCCCTCCTCACCTATGGGAAGGGCCCGGGGCTCCTTGGCTGTGCTGGACCCTTTTTTTTTTTTTTTGGCCCCAAATGTTTATTTTTGAGAGAGAGAGGGAGGGGAGGGGCAGAGAGAGAGGGGGACGAGGATCTGAAGCAGGCTCTGCGCTGACAGCAGCGAGCCCGACATGAGGCTCGAACTCATGAAACTGTGAGATCATGACCTGAGCCGAAGTCGGCGCTCAGCCAGCTGAGCCACCCAGGTGCCCCTCTGCTGGGCCCTTTTCTGCCTAGGTGGGGAAACTGAGGCTCAGGACACACAGCCAAAGTCACAAGCCGGGACCACTCTGCCACAGCGCCTTGCTGCGGGGCCAGCCCAGGCAGTGCCCGTCACTCTGGCTCGCTTTGGGGACCCATTCCTCTGTGTTTTCAGGATTGTCCCCTCTCTGTTCCTGCCAGTGATTCAGCCTCTTGGCCTCTCGTATGTGGCAGGATGAGTGACCTTGGACGAGGCAGTTAATCTCTGTAAGCCTCAGTGTCCCCCTTCCTCAAGTGGGAGAACTAACAGTAACCAGTGTCGCAGGGCAATGGTGAGGAGGACCAGGAGGTACTTCTGTCCAGGGTTTGAGAGCGGCCGGCACATGCGCAGTAAGCCTGGTGGGTGGGGGTCATTCTTTCCACCAGCAGGGGGAGGTGCGGACCTCCCTGGGGTCCTGCCTCCTCTTGGCCCCTCCCCTGCTTGGCACGGCCGGGTCAGATCAGCGTTTTTCAGACGTGGGTCTGGCGGACCCTCCCCCTCCAGAGCCGGCAGGACGTGATTCATGCTCGCGCTGGCAGACGCCACCCTTGGCACTTGACCACACCCGCTGCTAACCTCCCGAGAGGGTGTCTTTGGGCATGAGGGATGTTGCCAGTGGGTTGGGGGTTAGGGGCGGGGCCTGGGACCCTGATGCCACTGAGCCTGGCCCCTAGGGAGCTGGACTCCGTGAAGCATGCCCGTGCTCGGGTCTCTGCTGGCAGACAGGAGTCTTAGCTTGCAGGGTTCATGTTGTGACTGTAGGCTCTGGGCTTTTAGTGGGGCATAGGGCCTCAGACTGAGGGATGCCCCTCCTGTGTGCTCAGAGAGACTTGACTTTGGAATTACTGACTTGGGTCAGCATCGTGTGTCTCCCCTGCTGCACCCAAGCCGGCCTCATCTTGTTCACAGCCGCCTCCTGTCTCCATGTAAGGTGCCGGGTGCATAGTAGGTGATCAGAAAAGGGGAATCAGTACATAAATGGTGCCAAGTGCTTTTATGTTCTTAGCTGATCTCTCAGCTGCTTTTGGAAGTTGATAGGATTATCAACCCATTTGACAGGCGAGAAAACCGAGGCTGAGGAAGACCAGAAACTTGTCCCGGGTCACAAAGGCAGGGCTGGAATTTGAGTGTGTGTGTTGTGAACTGCTACCAGAAGGTTTCCCTCCGGCTCAGATGCCCACTTGCCAGAAGCCAACCTCGAAGTAGCTCTCCCTGCCTCTCCCTGCCTCTCCCTGCCTCTCCCTGCCTCTCCCGTCCCTGCCCTGAAGCCAGCAGTTCTCACCTAGAGGCACAGGATGGAGGAGGTGACATGTGAGACACCCTCCCCCTGGGACTGGGGACCCAGCGAGGCTCCTGGCAGGCAGGAGGTAACTCCACCCTCTCCCATTTGGGAAGACAGATCAGAATCCAGCGGAGGCAGGGAGAGGAAGGTGATTCTCCGAGAGCCCCGAATGCACTCTTGTCGGCAGCCTCAGAGCCTCACAAGATGTGCCCACACCCCCTTCTCTCCAGACTCAGGCCGTGCAGCTTTCCTCTACTTCGCTCTAGCCCTGCTAGCAGAAGTTCCTCTTCCTTCGATGCCCTGAGCTCTTTTCTGACCCTGGACCTCATGGTCTTCCCTTGGCTGGCTCCCTCTGATCGTTTAGGTCATGCAGCTGAAATG
This sequence comes from Herpailurus yagouaroundi, assembly GCF_014898765.1. Classification (NCBI taxonomy): domain Eukaryota; kingdom Metazoa; phylum Chordata; class Mammalia; order Carnivora; family Felidae; genus Herpailurus; species Herpailurus yagouaroundi. Next base: position 6,125,198 of record NW_024412645.1, on the reverse strand, counting down.
TCACCTCCTCCAGGAAGCCTTCCTTGATCCCCTAGCCTTGGGGCCCAACTGCGACTGGCATCAGAGACCCCAATCCCGTCTCCTCCCTTGCCGCATGCCGCCATCTTTGTCCTGGCATGTTGGCTTCTCCATTCCTTGTCTTTTTCACTCTCCAACTCTAAACTCTGTGTAAACAGTGCCTCTGACTTTTGAGTTCTTTCCTGTGGCCCCATCACCAACCACTGGGTCTGGCACACAGTGGGTCAGTACATTTTCTTTTGAATAAATTGGTAAAAGGGCAACTTTTAAAAAGCTGGCCCGTGCAAACAGTAGAACCTCACATGGTCTCGGCAGTCTCTCAGGGGTTGTGGACCCATTTCACAATGGGTATGCCTCACCGCCGTGTCAGACACCCTAGAGGAGAGCGGGTGTTCTGAGCAGATCCTTCTCTTATGAGTCAGATTCTGGGAATGAGGGGTGCCTTAAGTCGGGCTCCCCCAGAAGCAGAGCCTGAGTCAAGGACGCAAGAACAAGTGGCTTATTTGGGTGGTGGTGCACCATGAGAATATGCTAATGAGCAGGTTACCCCATGGGCAGCTGGGGCTGAAGTGCCCTGGGAGCCTTGGGGAGACTGTAGAAAACGCGTCTGAATTGTAACACCACCAGTAGAAAGTTGTTCACCTCTGCCCAGCAGATTCGGATGAGGCTCCGACAGCATCTGCTGTGATGGGGCGGGCGCTTCCCTTGGTGGCTGACGTGCAAGATGTGGCCAGAGGGCGACTGTGGCTCAGGGGTAGCATAGCATGTGCTCAGAGGCTGGGACAAGCGAGAGGTTACTGGTTCCTGCTTCTGCCACGGGTCTGGGGCTGTCGCGCAAAGTTGCCCAAAGAGCTCCTGTATGCTGAGCGCCTGCTGTATACACGTCCCAGGTGTCTTTGCTTCCTTGTATTGTTTGAGACGCCGCACAAAGCCTCTCGCTGCTTCCTGCTGCTTTCCTGCACCTGTGCAGAAGTCCAGTGGTCCAACTCCGCACGCCCCCCCATGCCAGTCTAAATGATGAATAATAATACTGTCGATGAGGACAGTATTATGGCGACGACTTTGCACGTGTGATCTCATTTAATCCTCACAAAAGCATGTGAAGTGCATACCCTCAGCTGTACTGTACAGGCGAGGAAGCCGAAGCTCAGAGAGGTGGAGTGACTACCCAAGGCCACACAGCTAGTGGAGGCTGACAGCCGATTGGACACCCAGCGGGTTGACTCCAGAAGCCCACGCTCTGAATGGTCACACAGAGGGCCACAGACAGGGCAAGGAGACCGGCGGCTCTTGGCCACCAGTCCTGCATGCTATCCCCCAAACACGGTGTCCTCTGAGCTCTTAATAACCGGTGATTACGCTGGGCAAAGTAGGGTCTACCAACAGCAGGTGGTGTTTATCCAAATTTAGGAGATTGTATAGTGTTTTCTGTAACCTGGCCCAGCAAGCTGCCTTCAGGGGAGGGGCTCACGATGACTCATGGGGAACCGACCCCCGCCTGCCCGGGGGGCTGTTCTAAGAGCTGAAGTTTGAGCAGGATATCTTGGTGGAGGGCACTCTCTAGGCTCAGAGGGACATTTTAGAGCTTTGCTGCTGGTGGCTGGCAAGCAAGGATGTTCAGATGGGGTCCTTCTGAGTGTCTTCTAGAGATAAAGAATAAAGGGCTTTGGGAACAGAGGGGAGAGCCCCCCCCCCCAAAGTGTGTGGATGTTGCCTCTCCTTATGGCCGGGCTCCTGGCACGTCCGGAGGTCATGCAGTGTAGACTTACATTCAGGAGGCAGTGCCTCTGCTGTCCATACCCCCAGGCAGGTAGTGCAAAGCCTTGGGTTCTGTGTCAGGTCGGGGTCCCAAGAAACTGAGCTTGAGATGCACATTGAGGAGGAAATCGACTGGGGCTGTGCTCTCAGGGGGAGGGGACGTGAAGCAAGCAGGAGGGGGCAGAGTGGGGCTGTGATCTCTATCAGGTTGAGCCTTAGCCAGATTCCCTGGGGACCTCTGCAGCCACAGAACAGATCCTGCCTGGGGACAGGGGGAAGCAGCCTTGTGTAGCCCCATAGAAGTCTGTCATTGGCAATGGATCTCCTTGGTTTTTGGGGGGCTTACAGGAAGGGGTGGGGGTCTAGGGCCTGCCAGTCGGAGGATAGCTCTCCTGGAAAGGGGTGTACCTGTGAACTGGTAGCAGACAGCCCTCCCAGTAGGTGAGGGAAGGGTGCAGCACCGTGAGGGAGAGGGGATCCCGTAGGAGGGTGCAACCAGGTCCCCTGGAGGTTCTGTGCTGAATTTGTCCCTAATTGGCTGTGTGACTTTTTGCAAACCACTTACCCTCTCTGGGCCCTATGTACACTGAGGTGTACATAGAACCATTATTTACTCCATCCCATTCTTATCCTCCCTCAGATCACTCATTTTCTCGTTCAGACATACATTTGTTTCAACGAATGTTTATTGTGTACCTATGAGTGCCATGCACCTTGCTAGGCTCTGGGGAGAGAACAGGGAGTGCCCCAGAGGGGTCTCAGCCCACAGGGGCCAAGGCAGACAAATAAATAAGCTCAAAACAGAGAGGTCAGTGTCCTAAAGGTGCAGCGAGTTGCGGGAATCCTAAGTGGGGCTGGGGTCTGGGAAGGCTTCCTGGAGGAAGAGGCATCTAATCAGGGAGCCGTTGGCATTAGCATACATGGGTAGTGATGTCACTCAGGAAGAAGGGAAGGTGATTGGCCAGTCCCTGCAGGTCTCTGCCTTCTGAGAGTGGATTTCTTTCCAGATCCGGACACCCTCCCTGTCAAAGCAAACTGTTCCCAGGACGAGTAAGTTTGGACCCAAGAGAGAAAAAGGTGGGGAGGATTTGGCACGAGATGAGTCCTGGGAGTGTACGGGGGCAGATGACGATCACACAGAGCTGTGGTGAAGGGTGTGGCTTTATTTGGTGAGCACCTGGAGGCTTCTGGAAGTTTTAGGCTTTGTTTTCTTAGCTATAACTTACTTAGGTAAAGTGTACAAACCTTAAGTACAGACTGGATGCATGTTTTTGTATGTACGTTACATGTAACCACCTCTCCTATCAAGACATAGAACATTTCTAGGCCCCCAGAATGCTCCCTTGTACCTGTTTCAGTCCACAAACGTCAAAGATCATTGCTGTTTTGCCTTTAATCATCATGGGGTAGTTTTACCTGTTTCCTGAACTTCATGTAAGTGCGCTTGTGCACACACGCCCTTTCTAGGGTGTGCTTCGGTGGCTCACCGTAAAGTCTGGGGCATGTTGCAGTTTGTCTTTTTCATTGCTGTATGATATTCCATCATCTGACTATGTCAGAATTGATTTATCCCGTCTACCGTTGATGGACACTTGGGTGGTTTCCAGGTTTGGGCTATTATGAACGAAGCAGCTAGGAACATCCGTGTCTGCATCTTTTGTGGAGCGAGCACTCGTTTCTGTTGGGTGCCCAGCCATGGGGTGGGTGTAGATCGGCCTTAGGGGCCTCTACCAAATGGTTTTACGAGGTTTAAAACCAGTCCCACCTTCTGCATCCTTGAAAGCACTTGCTGCTGCCTGTCTTTGTAATTTTGGCCATAATGGTAGACGTGGGGATAGTATTTCATTGTGATTTTAATTTTGCTTTCCCGATGACCAGTGAAGATGAGCATTTTTTCATGTACTTATTGGTCATTTGGAGACTCTTTTTCTGTGTGTGTGTGTGTGTGTGTGTGTGTGTGTGTGTGTATTTGTATTTGTGTATTTTTGAGGTGTTCACTCAAGCCTTCTGTCCTTAAAAACGAGCGAACCAACCAACCTGATTCCAGGTCCAAGTGGATGGCTTCCAGATCATGTCTGTTGTGTGGTCCTGTGCGCAGTTTCCCCAGGCTTCCTGTAGCTGGGAGAACCTGCATTTATAGAATCCTTGGGCCAAAGCAATTTCTGTGTCATACAAATAAGTATATATTTGTATATTACATAGATATGTATTATATTAACTATATAGTCCATGTAAATGCATATAATATGTATGGTAATATATACCACTCTATTACATATAACATATAAGCAACACATAGTTTTATATAGTTATATATATAAGTTTTTTATAGCTCTATAAAAATTACATCATAAATCAGGAACCCCAGATTCTAGTCGGAATTCTGACTGGCTTGTGTCCAACCTCGGGGTAAGGAAAATCATTCTTCTCTCTGGCTCAGACGTACCTGGGATCACCTCTTTGCCATTTTCCTGTGTAAAATGGCAGGGGGGTGGGGTGGGGGTGGGGTGGGGATACTCCCTGCCTCAGAGGTTGCAGGGAGAAGTGAGTGCTTGTCGGTGGGGTGTTTCCCACAGAAACCAGCTACACATTTAATCCACAGAAGGTGCTCTGTTGTTACTAGAAACGGTTAGGAAGTAAAAAGAAGATTAAAATCCCCTGTGGTCTCGTCCTCTTGCATTTAGGAGTTAACCTCTGTGAACGTTTGTCATACGTTCTGATACTTTATGTATTCGTATATTTGTGTTTATAGACCCATCCATGTGACCTATATAAAACAAGAATGGGATCTTGACGGTCCATATTGTACCTGAACATTTCAAGTTGTAACTTTTGCTTATTTATTTGGATGGGTAATACACTTACAAGATGTTACCAAAGTGGAGATGGTGAGAAATCTCCCTCCCTCCTCGTTGGCTCCATGTTCCCCCCTCCCCCTCCCCCCTCCCCTCCGCAATGGAATGGATTTCAAGCTGATTTTTAATTGTGTTTTTTTTTTTTTCCTCTGAAACTCTTTGTAACTGCCTCTAGCCGAGAAAGTGTGAGTTGACTGTACTCCTTATAACTCACTGTGTATGTCACTCAGTGACTCCCCAGAGAATTCCTTGCAAGTGGTAGGGGTTACCTTAGACACTGAACTGTGTTGGGGCGCCTGGGTGGCTTGGTCGGTTAAGCGTCCGACTTCGGCTCAGGTCATGATCTCACAGTTTGTGAGTTCGAGCCCCGCGTCGGGCTCTGGGCTGACAGCTCGGAGCCTGGAGCCTGTTTCCGATTCTGTTGTCTCCCTCTCTCTCTGCCCCTCCCCTGTTCATGCTCTGTCTCTCTCTGTCTCAAAAATAAATAAACGTTAAAAAAAGAAATTGAACTGTGTTACCCTAACGTCTTCATCTGGTAATTCCGGGCCCCGTTGATAGAGACTTTCTTAGTGCCCTCTATGCCCAGGAAATAAAGATGATGGATCTGGGGGGGTCACCGGGCCCACGGTTGATCCCTGGAACATCCTCAGTCTCAACCACAAACGCTTCATTCCCTGGAACCTCTGTTAAGGCAGAACCTTTTATTAACCGAGGCTTCTCCTCCACCCTCCTCGGGGCGCACCCTGCGTTTCCGGAAGACGGTTAAGGAGGTCAAAATAAACTGGTGTCAGCCCTGCTAAGGTTCACGACTCCTTACAACGGGTGGGTCGTTTGGGGTTCAGCTAAAAAAGGTTGAGCCTGGGGTGGCCACGGTCAGCTCAGGGATAGTGCCACGGAAGCATTGAGTTCAAAACGGTATTCAATTTTAATTAACGGAAATGTAAATGTCGGTAGCCCCATGGCAAGTATAGTGCTAAGAACAACGGAGGCCTGAGCTTTGGGGTTATTCAGGCAGCTACTCAGCTGCATGCTGCCTCCTCCAGGAAGCCCCCCTCCCTTCCTCCACTCCTTTCTCCTCAGCCGCCTCAAGCTCTGTATGAGTTTCCTACGACTGTTGTAACAAAGGACCACAGTTCAGTGGCTGCAGCAAGTTTATTACCTTACAGTTCCGGAGGTCAGAAGTGTCATGTGGGTTGTCAGAGGTACATTCCTTCTGAAGGCTCTTTCTTTGCTTCTGTCAGAAGCTGCTGCGTCCTTGGCTTGTGGACTTGCATCACCTTGATCTGTTCTCTTCATCCCGTTTTCTCTCTTTGACTCTGACCCTCTTGCCTCCCTCTCAGAAGGACCCTTGTGATGAGCCGGGGCCCATCCAGATAATCCAGGGTAATCCTCCCCATCTCAAGAGCCCTCATTCAGACTGCAAGGTCCCTTCTGCTGGTAAAGGTAACAGATTCAACGCTTGGGGGGTTAGGGCCCTGATATCTTTGAGGGGCATTGTTTTGTCTGTTTGGTCCACTCTAAGCTCTTTTTCCCGTGGGCCTCAGTCTCACCTCAACGTCTGTGTCCACATCTGCCTCCCCCGCCAGCCTGTGCTCCAAGAACCAGTGCACCGCGCCCCCCAGACTTGCCAGAAATCTGCTCCGAGCTGGGCCAGCCCAGTGCCAGGCGGTGGGAGTGCACGCCCAAATGGCAGAGCCCCTGTACCCCGGGGACAGACAGCCTGAGTACGGTCCCAGGTCTGGTAACTTACGAAGCAGTTGATCTCAGCAAATCACCTTGCCTTTGCAACCTCAGTTTCCTTACCTGGAGAATGGAAATAATAACAGTGTCTGCTCCAGGAGGTCATTGAAGGGACTGACAGAAATTATGCACAGAGAGCCCCTGGGAGAGTGCCCAGCACACGGATGGCACCGAATAACACAGCAGCTCTGGACACTGCAAAGATGAACAGGGTGGGGTGGGGAGTGAGGCCGCCTGAGTTCAAATCCCGGCTCCGCTCCTTGGGCAAACCGTTAAGCCTCCCCGGGACTCCTGGTCTTCATCCATCAAGTGGGGACTCATCGTGCAGCCCACCTCAGAGGGTGGATTTTAAGGGGGGAAATGCATTCCCTGTGCCATCTGGCACGGAATCAGAGCTCAGTTAGTGTTAGTGATCGGATGTTGGTCATTATTCATACCAGGCTTTCCCAGGGCTCAGCTCTTAAGGGGTTGGAGGGGCACACAACTGAATGAACTTGGAACGGCTCACTGGGGGTGTCTTCTTGGTAGTTGGGCCAGGTACCGTCGTGCGGCTACGCGGAGGCCCAGCTTCTGTGCCCAGCAGTGGGGCCTGTCTGTTGTGCCCCGAGGCCGTCAGCGCCAGGCCCTGACAGGTTTACGGGGTGCTAGGAAGCTGGTCCAGGAGGAAGAGGAGTCAGCTGGTTGCCTCAAGGGCATGGGAGGCACAGTTATCCTCCTGGGAAAACCTGGAGGGGACATGTCAGCTGTCCCTGCAGGTCTACTGCCGGAGACGGGGACGGCTCTCCTATGACGTGGGCGGAATGGCTGGTGGGCATGGGGTGCGGTGGGGACTGGACACCATTGACATCCCCAGGACCTGGGTTTGGTCTTGACCATCCTCTCAGACCTTTCTCTGGCACCCTGGTTTCGGATGATGCTCTTGGGTATTTACATTGTTGTGGCACTTCCTCTGTGGTTAAATATGGATGGTGTGGGGTTTTTTAAAGGTTTTTTTTTTTTTTTTTTTTAATTTTTTTT
>NW_024412645.1:6117555-6117710 GCF_014898765.1 Herpailurus yagouaroundi | reverse complement strand
GAGAGAGAGGGAGACACAGAATCGGAAACAGGCTCCAGGCTCCGAGCCATCAGCCCAGAGCCCGACGCGGGGCTCGAACTCACGGACCGCGAGATCGTGACCTGGCTGAAGTCGGACGCTTAACCGACGGCGCCAGCAAGGAGACTAAATGTTTA
>NW_024412645.1:6081492-6117455 GCF_014898765.1 Herpailurus yagouaroundi | reverse complement strand
TTTTTTTTTTTTAAAGCAAATTGAATGTATGAATTATAAGAGTAACACATCATTAGCAAGTAGGGTATATCCCAGAAATGCAAAATTGGTTTGAAAATCATTCAGTGTAGGGGCATCTGGGTAGCTCAGTTGGTTAAATGTCCGATTTTTTTTTCAACGTTTTTATTTATTTTTGGGACAGAGAGAGACAGAGCATGAACGGGGGAGGGGCAGAGAGAGAGGGAGACACAGAATCGGAAACAGGCTCCAGGCTCCGAGCCATCAGCCCAGAGCCCGACGCGGGGCTCGAACTCACGGACCGCGAGATCGTGACCTGGCTGAAGTCGGACGCTTAACCGACTGCGCCACCCAGGCGCCCCTAAAGGTTTTATTTAAGTGATCTCCCCACCCCACGTGGGGCTCGAACTCACAACCCTGAGATCAAGAGTCACAGGCTCCACTGACTGAGCCAGCCAGGCGCACCCGCTCCTCTGTTGTTAATAAGGCTTGTGTAGACGACAGTCCCCTGTTGGATGTTAGGCCGGCCTTGCGAACGGTTGCCCATCCTTCCTCTCGCCCCAGGCGTGACGGTGGGTAAGGGTAGACTGCCCCGAATCACTGTCTCTCTCAAATTCCTTCAGTAGAGAGCTATTCCTTTACGTCTTAAAGACTTTAGATTTCTCCTCCCACAAAACAACAACAACAACAACAACAACAACAAAACACCAAAAAACCCCAACCCACCAACCCACAAATACCTCCGTTAGGGCTTCAAGTTCTGTTTGCCTGTTTGCTCCTTCACTGATCGTGCGTTAACAGAAACCTACTATGTGCCGAGTCTACTGATAGGTGTGCCATTCCTTTGATCATCAGAATCCTTTGAAGAGGGTATCACTGAACTTTACTTAACCCGTGAAGGAACTGAGCTTTAACAGGTGAAGTGGCTTGGGGCGCCTGGGGGTCTCATTCGGTTAAGCCTCTGACTTCGGCTCAGGTCGTGATCTCTCGGTTCGTGGGTTCAAGCCCCGCATCGAGCTCTGTGCCGACAGCTCCGAGCCTGGAGCCTGCTTCGGATTCCCTGTCTCCCTCTCTTTCTGCCCCTCCCCTGCTCATGCTCTGTCTCTCTCGCTCTCAAAAATAAACATTAAAAAAAAAACTAAAAACAAGGAAAGCTACCTGAGAGCTTGTATCTTCGTGCTTTGACTTCGATTCTATATTCTTTCCTTTTTACTAGTGATTTCCAGCCTCATGGGCTTTTGCCATATCTACATAACCCCTGTTACTATTATTTTATTTGTAAACGTTTTGCTTTTCCTAAAACTAAATAAATTGGTAAATTTATGGAAACCTGAAATTTGAACCTTTATGGAAATCTTTCTTTCTTTTCTGGAAAAGGAAATTTGAGCCTTTTTGGAAATCTTTCTTGTAAATAGTAAACAAGTGTCCCTTGTCTCAAATAGAAGATAACAGCAAAATTAAATACAATGAAAATAAAATAATGTTTAAAAGTCTACTGCTGCAGCTGATGGTCTGAGTTTTTGTTTTGTTTGGTTTTGTTTTATTAAACTGGGATATTACCAGATCATGGAAATGTAAGCGTTCAAGTCACGGTGGCACCAGGCAGAGACCATCTCAGGGACTTTGTGAGAAGACTCCCGTGAGAATCAGATGGGAACAGCTTTCACACATTGTCGTTCACAGCGGCTTAATGCTGTGCCTGGACATCAAAGCATCCTAAATGTTACCTAAGACCATCTTGGGTCCTACACGGGCTGTCTCCCACCTCTGGGGAACCCAGAACTCATTGTCCTTTCTCTACGCCAGGTATCAGCTAGGTTTGGGGAAGGAGAAATCAGAGTGGAAGAGTCTATGCCCTGGGTGGGGTAGGGTGGGGGTTCTAAATCTTGAAGGAGGAAGAACCTCAGCCTTATCTCTGATACAAAGCATTAGGATTAGGTAAATTGCCAAAGGTGGGTGGAAGTCACTTTGGCCTGGGAAGGCAGCCTGGGCTTCATGGAAGAGGTGTCCCTTAAACTGCTCTAAAAAGATGGCTGGGATTTGGGCAAATGGCAATTGTGCTCTTTGTAAAAAGCTGTCTATGGAGAAGGAATAAGGGGAAAAGACACTCAAGTCACGGGACCCATTTGGGAATCTGGGAGCATCAGCAGGGCCTGTGGTATAGACCCAACTTAGTTATTTTTTTTTTTTTAATTTTTTTTGTCAACGTTTATTTATTTTTGGGACAGAGAGAGACAGAGCATGAACGGGGGAGGGGCAGAGAGAGAGGGAGACACAGAATCGGAAACAGGCTCCAGGTTCTGAGCCATCAGCCCAGAGCCTGACGCGGGGCTCAAACTCCCGGACTGCGAGAACCTGGCTGAAGTCGGACGCTTAACCGACTGCGCCACCCAGGCGCCCCTTAGTTTTTTTTTTTTTTTTCATGTTTATTTATTTATTTATTTACTTTTGAGAGGGAGAGAGAGAGAGAGCAGGGGAGGGGCAGAGAGAGAGACAGAATCCCAGGCAGGCTCCACACGGTCAGCACAGAGCCTGATGCGGGGCTCGAACCCTCGAGCTGTGAGATCATGAGCTGTGCCAAAACCAAGAGTCCAGTGCTTAACCCAGGCCCTCCCACCCCCAACTGAGTTATTTTTGGCGGGCCTTTGAATACCTTGCCCAAGGCAATGGATGGTGAGAGCCATTTATTTTGGAGCTGCAGAGAGACAGGATCACACCTTCCTAGGGTTTGAGCTTTGCACATAAGGCAGCTCTTGGGCCAAAGTAAGCTAATTCCTCCAGAAATCTATTTGTACTTGGAGGGAAAATTTTTTTTTTTTCTTTTTGTGAAATGCAATATGCACTTCTCAGCCTCCCTAAAGAGAGACAGTGTGTTGTGTGCACGTCTTTGTGAGCCCAGCCGGCATTGTGCTGTGTATTGTGTTGAACTGAGCTTTGGGGTTGAGTTTCCTCTGCTGTGAATATCCGTTCCGGGGCTGGGTCTTCCTTCCTGCTCCCTCTTCCACTGCCAGGCTAGACACGGCCTCTGGGCTGGGCCCGGATTCCCCTCCCTATGTGAGCCGTTCTAATTGCCCTTGCAAACCTTGTAGTCAAGTCTGTGATAATCTGGCCATAAACGAGAGCCAGTAAAGCTGCGAGTGAGGGCATGGCCAGCCAGGGGCCCTGGTTTATTGCTCATTAGACGTCTTTATTGGGTTTGCCCCAGGGGAGAGGTTGAGAAGCCTGACCTCCTAAGCTTTGAATTAAGTCAGCATGGGATGTGTTTCCCTTAGGTGTGAAAGTCCATTCTGCATATATCAAAAGCTCTAAAAAAGGTGTACATCCTTTGAACCTGTCAGCCCACTTCTAGGCAAAATTTACCTTGGGAAAATGGTTGCATGTGGGTGTTCATTGCAGTGTTGGTTTTAATGGTCAACGTTTGGCAACAGCCTAAAGATCCTCTACTGGGGGATGGATTATCTAATGATGAGATACCCATATAATGGAATGCTCCAGAAGCACTGGCAAGAACTGTGTAGGCTGTACAGTTATCAATGTGAAAGATGCTTATGACATGTTTCGAAATTTAAAAAAAAAAAAAAAAAGAGGCAAGTTCCTAAATTGCACGTCTGATTCCATTTTAGTTTCGACAGAAAGTTCCCATTTACAGTGGAAATGCCGCCCAGGTTGGTGTACATCAGAGTGCTAACAGGGGCTGGTGGGTGGTAGGATTTAGGATTATTAAAAATATTTTTGCTCATCTGTATTTGTGAAGTTTTCTGTCATTATGTGGAGCACCTGAGGAGATGTAATGGAAAGGCGGGTCTCAGCCAGAATAGTGTGAGTTTTGACTTTTTTAAAGAAGGGAATGTCACATTCTTGGGGAAGGTCCAGTCTCCGGGGACTGAGTGCTCCACAATCTAGGGCAGGGGTCCATAACCTCTCTCTGTAAAGGGCCGCATAGTAAATATTTTAGGCTTTCTGGGCCAGATGGCCTCTGTGGCAACCACCCAGCTCTGTCTTCCTACCTTGGGAGAAGCTGTACGTAACACAGAAATAAAGGATCATGGCTGTGTTACAATAAAACTTTATTTACAAAAACATCGTGGGCCGGATGTGGCCTGCAGACGGTAGCTTGCCCATCCCTGATGTAGAGAAAAACAAACAGAAGAAGCAGCTTGATTAATAGCTTCAGTGAGTGCTGCAGCCAGTCCAGAAATAGCACAAATAGTAGGAAGGAACAGGCTAATGAGGATTGAAAAGGCGGATGTGTAAATAGAGGCGTAAAGATAAGCTGTACTATTCTTTCTCCAGATCCGCATTTGCACCTGGACGAGGGGTGTTGTTGGGCTGAAGAAGTTTGGGTTATGCTTCGGGGGTGAATGTGTCCTACCCACATCTGGTGCTGCAGGGCAAGTTTGGGAAAAGCCTCCTCGAAATGTTCCTGGGATCCGGGAGTCCAGAATGTCAGGTGTGCTGAACTGGAAGCCCTTGGAACTTGAAATTGACAGAAGTGGAGCCTATGCTAATTAAGGCCGTTGTTAAAGAGATAGTGCACACTCACTAGGAAGCTTTACTGTCACTACTTTCGTGAGTAGGGGAGTAAAAATTTTATTTAGCCCTTTAACAGCCCTTTACTGAGCACCACCTCTTAGTAAGGAACCATGGGGGCCCAGGAGGTTTAGAATATGCATCTCGGGTTCCAGAAAGCTGGGCTCCGTGATGGATGAAGGACCAAGCGCGGAGAGAAGTGGACAGTGCAGCCCTGAAGAGCCGGAATGGCAGAATCTGTAAAATCCCAGGGGATTTAGTGACCCCTTGTTCAACCTCTTGTTTCACCGGTGGGGAAACTGAGGCTCGGAGGGAGGCAGGGACTTGCTCAAGCTCTCATTTCAAGTTAGCAGAGGAACTGAGATCAACTTTAGGGCGAGGGGCATACTGTTGTGATTTGCATTTTTTTTTCTTTTTTTTGTGATTTCCATTTTTATGAAATACCCGTCAAGGGCAAATCCATGGAGGAAGAAAGCAAAAGCGGTGGTTGCCAGAGGCTGGGGGGGGGGGGGGGGCCGGGGGGGGGAGAGAGAGAATCTTAAGCCATCTCCACACTCAGCATGGAGGCCAACGCGGGGTTTGATCCTGAGACCCTGGGATCATGACCTGAGCTGAAATCAAGAGTCAGATGCTCAACCCACTGGGCCACCCAGGCGCCCCAAAACCCGGGCACTTTTAAGGGATCTGTTCCAGAATGTGTGGTTACCTTGCTGAAAACCCCCCAGTTCGGACTCCCAGACCAGTGGACTCTCCAGTGGGATTCTGACTCAAGAAGATGCAGGAGTTTTAGGAAGTTGTGCCTCCCAGACTTTCCAGCAAGATAGCCCCACATTGTCCCAAGGAGGACCAATAAATAGGCTCATGCTGTGACCATTTCTCCTGGACCTTTGGATCTGCGCACATGCCGTTTCCTCGGCTGGCACTGACTTCTTCCTCTGCTCGGCAGACTCCTACCAGGCTCAGTTGAGATGTCACCTCTTCCAGGATGGCATCCCTGACTTACTCCTCCCTTGGGCTTCTGTATCCTCTCTTTCTGCCCCCATCAGGGCACCTTGCAAATTTATGGTGTATCATTCCTCCCTCCTCCACTAGACTGCATCACCCATTGTGATCAGGAGCGGGGTCTCCTTTGCTTCCTGCTACATTGGCAGTGTGAGGGAGCATGGCCCAGTGTGGGCCAGGAGGGCCTTTAATGGAGATTTGCCTGAAGGACACAGGTCCCCATGAGCTGAGTCCTATGGTAATTAGAGCTGAAGCATTAGGTTTTACTTTACATTTGTTTTTAGTTTCTTGTTTTTGTTTCTAAAGATCTTTAAGAGAGAGAGTGTGCGTGAGCGGGGGAGGGGCAGAGAGAGAGAGAGAGAGAGAGAGAGAGAGAGAGAGAATCCCAAGCAGACTGTGCATTGTCAACGAGGAGCCTGACACAGGGCTCGAACTCCCGAACCATGAGATCCTGACCTGAGCCCAAATCAAGATCTCCCCAACTGAAACTCTGTCCCCATTAGATACTAGCTCTCCATTCCTCCCCATCCCCCCAACCCCAGGCACCCACAATTCTACCTTCTGTCTCAACGAATTTGACTACTCTAGGTGCCTCCTAGATGGGAGATCATGCGGTATTTGTGTTTTTGTGACTGGCTTATTGCACTTTTTATAACGTCCTCAAGGCGCATCCGTGTTGTCACGCATTATCAGAATTTCCTTCCTTTTTAAAAGAATTTTTTTTTTACTAAAAAAATTTTTTTTAAACATTGATTTATTTTTGAGAGAGAGGGAGAGAGAGAGAGAGAGTATGAGGAGGGGAGGGGCAGAGAGAGAGAGAGGGAGACACAGAATTTGAAACAGGCTCCAGGCTCCGTGCAGTCAGCCTAGAGCGCAATGCGGGGCCTAAACCCACAAACCGTGAGATCGTGACCTGAACTGAGGTCAGACGCCCAACCGACTGGGCCACTCAGGTGCCCCAGAATTTCCTTCCTTTTTTTTTAAAAAAAATTTTTTTTTTCAACGTTTATTTATTTTTGGGACAGAGAGAGACAGAGCATGAACGGGGGAGGGGCAGAGAGAGAGGGAGACACAGAATCGGAAACAGGCTCCAGGCTCTGAGCCATCAGCCCAGAGCCCGATGCGGGGCTCGAACTCACGGACCGCGAGATCGTGACCTGGTTGAAGTCAGACGCTTAACCGACTGCGCCACCCAGGCGCCCCAATTTCCTTCCTTTTTAAGGCCGAATGATACTCCATTGTGTAGAGATACGATATTTTGTTTATTTCTAGACATTTGGGTTTCTTCTACCTTTTGGCTATGGTGAATAATGTTCCTCTGAACATTGGCGTGTCTTTCAGGGGTGGGATTGCTAGGTCATATGGTAGTTCTGTGTTCAGTTTTTGAGGATCTGCCCTGCTGTTTTCCACAGCCTCTGCGCCATTTTATATTCCCAAAGTGGTGCACAAGGGTTCCAATTTTACCACATCTTCGCCAACACTGCTTGTGTTCTGTTTTTTGCATTTTTTTTTTTTTTTTATCATAGCCATCCAAATGGTTGTGAACTGTCCTTTACGTCTGAGCATCATCAAAGCAGTTATTCTACTTAAGCGCATGTGGACTCTGGGTGGGGTCAGCGAGACTCCAGCTGCCCCACCCCCCCCTCCCCCAGGCAGGATGCTTCCTGCTCTGGCTTTATCTTCCTCATCTGTAAGGTGGGGGTCTTAGCAGGATCCGCTTCTGTGGTGAGACAGGATTCTTGTGCTGCTCATGATGACCTGGGCCGGCTGGACACTGGAGGTCTGGTTTGCCTGCTGACGTTGCAACTTTTTTGATCTTTCAAATGGCATAGGAGTCCCAGCGTTAGGGTTAGGGTTGGGTTAGGGTGATGGCTTTCTCTTCCCTTAGGTTCTTTCCATAGGATACGTTTTTAGAAGCAAGGTTACAGAATCAAAAAAAAGTGCAGGGCACCTGGGTGGCCGACTTCAGCTCAGGTCATGATCTTACGGTTTGTGGGTTCGAGCCCTGCGTGGGGCTCTGTGCTGACGGCTCAGAGCCTGGAGCCTGCTTCAGATTCTGTGTCTCCCTCTCTCTCTGCCCCTCCCCTACTTGCTCGCGCACATGTGTGCACATACTCTCCGTCTCTCTCAAAAATAAATAAACGTTAAAAAAATAAATGCATGCTTTTTGGGGGGGGTGATTATATTGGGGAAAAGCACTTGATTTGTATTCAGAAGATTTCAACCCTAGCTCTGCCCTTCCCTAGCATATGATCTGCCTCATTGTCAGGACTGTTTTCCTCATCTCTAGAATGGCGGTAATAATTTGACAAACAGAGGGTTGCTGAGAGTATTAAATGGGAGAAGGTAGAAGGTGCACAGAGTCACGTAGCGTGGTGCCTGACTCTTGACGGAGTCTCAAAAAATATTAGTTGAGAGTGAATGTTGCCAAATTGCTTCTATCTGTTTCCTTGGTCCTGGGAGCAGATAAGCATATCAGTTTTCCCACAGCCATGCCTACACTGGATGCTGTTACTTTCTTCTCTCAGGGATGGTCTCCCTTCAAATGCTTTTTCTGCCCACTGGCTTGATATCCCCTCTGGCGTCAGGCCTGGGGATATAGCTGTGAACCGGACCTAGGACTCAGGTCCGGCAGTTGAGGGGAAGAAACAGAGGCAGTCACCACATGTGTGATCAAGTGCCAGGCAAGGTGGAAACACCGAGACTTTGATAGACTTTGGCGCCCTAGGGCGTCAGGGAAGGCTTCCTGGAAGAGGTGGCATTTTGGAGCTTAGGACTGAGGGATGAACAGGGAATGGCCAGGGAGTAGGAAATGGCAGCGTAGAGGCGTGGAGGCGAGGAAAAGCATAGCATGTCTTGTGATCTGTCCGGGGGCTCATCGTGCTGAAGTAAGGATGTGAGTGCGTGTGAGAGACAGACGGATGGACGGGGAGGAGGTGAAGGGGATCCGGATCCTGCCGGGTCGTGGGGAGGGAGTTTGACACGCGTGTGCTCTGAGCAAGGCGGGGTGGTGTGATGGCACTCGCCTGTCATAGCCTCGTGCCACGGCTGCTGGACTAGATGGGAGGAGGCTCCGGCAGCCACGGGCGTGTCGGCCAGGAGGCGGATTTCAAATGTCCCTTCTTTTTGAATTCTCCCTGGCCATTAACCTCTTTATTGTCACTTGTCTAACTTTCTTTGCACCTTGCTTATTTCCCATCTTCCTGATTGCCAGGGCTGTGGGGACAGGGCTTTCTCCACGTCTTACCGCTGTGTCCCTTGCACCTGGCCCAGAGCTCGGTACCCGGTAGGTGCTCAGTAGTGGTGTATTGGACGAAAGGAATGGATGAATGAATGAACGGATGAGCTGGGGCCGTTGTCATGGGGACGGAGAAGGGAAGATACATACGCTCTGGTGACACTGGACGTTCTGGGCGGACGCGGGCATGCCCTTGGTGCCCAGCGCAGGGCACCACGCAGGGCAGGTTTGCGGATTTGGGAGGCCAGGTCACATCCCGGAAGCCACTGGAAGGTGTGTGGACTGGCTCACACCCCTCACCAGACGGTGGCATTCCCGGGAAACGGCACCCAGAGACGGCTGAGTGAATGACGGGTGAGCTCCCAGATCGGATTCAAGGGTGCAATTACGAAAGCTCTGCAGCAGCTGTTAGAATGAATCCACGCCTCTGAAGCTGAGAGAAAAGCTGCCAAACTCTTTGGTTTTGAATGGAGGTGTTTCTCTTGCCTTCTCCCTGTGTGGTTCTCTCGGGAGGGGGCTGTGAGCGCCGTGGCTGTGCCCCCCGGCACCGAGCCCAGTGCCTGGTTTGCAGAAGGAAGGTCAGAAGGATGGGTGCACAGATGCTCCGAGTGACTCCCGCCTCATTTCAGCAACTAATGGTCCTGGTGACTCAGTTCCCAGGAGAATGGGCTCCTTTGCATAAATTTGCAGGAAGTGGGCATTTCAACCTTTGCAGATCCATTCAGGGAGATCAAGCCCGTACACTGGGCAGGTTCAATGGCACGGACTTGCCCGTTGCTACCTGCCCCCCCTGCCCCCCACCAATGCTTGAGGTCAGACGGACATGCTCTGGCCCCTGATCCGCGGTGGCCTCCTGACCTCCCAGATCAGCCTGGATTCATAGAGATGTGCCCAGAGGTGGCGCGCACTCTGTGCCCCTTCTGGTTTCAGGGAGCCCTTGTTCACTTGGCTTTGGCCATAATGCTAATAAATTTCAAAAGAACGAGCGGGGCCACACAACACACAGCAGCTGGCCTCTATGTGAGGGAGCTTCTGAAGTATGTTGGAAGAGACCACAGTGTCTTAAATTAAGCATGACATATGTGATGCATTTAAAGCGAGGTTTCAAAGCGTACGTTTCAGTCGGTTTCCTGGCATTTTGTACAACAGGTTAAGTGAAACCCTGAGAGTCACGTGTTTCTAGGTTTGGGAGAGACTTCAAAATGTTAGTTATTAGGCTGTCCTTGGCGGTGCTTAAAAAACGTCTTCCCCCCCACCCCGCCTTTGCTCACTGAGGTGGTAATTAATTCGTCGAATCGGTGGTGCAGCCATATTTACATACCAGGTATTTGCCAGGCATTTTAAATGGAAACTCGAGAGGAAGCCCAAGATGGGGAGATTGCAGATAACAGAGACACTGTTCCGGTTAAGAGGGTTACGGACCAAGAGTCTTTCTTCCCTTGTCTTCCCTGCGGTGTGGCCCGCGAGGTGGGTTCCAGGATCCCGGAGTAGGGCCACACGCGTGCGTGCGCCGTTGATCCTAATTTAGCAGCAGTGGCTGTTGGTGACTTCCTTCCCAGGAAAAGCTGTGCAGAGAAGCGTTCATCCCACGCTTGGGCAGATGAGCCGGTGACACGACCCGTGACCACGTGGGGTGGATGTGGTCACAGCAGGTGTCTGACAGGCGCCTGTCCTAGGCAGTCGAGCTCCTCCCTGTGGTCCAGTGACACTCGAGGGGCTCTTGGGGAGGCAGGCAGCCTGAGCTTCCAGCGGGGCTCTTCACGGCTCTTCGGTTCCGTCACCCGGCAGCAACTGACGTGTGGTCAGACCTATGGTAGGTCTTGCCAGCGCTTGCCGGAGCTGGAGTAACTCCTCCTGTATCCTAGATTGCTTAGTGCCATGAAGCTCGTGGTACATCCTCATTCACCGACTTATTCATTCAGCCATTATTTTTGTACATACTCAGCAGTTATGTATTCAGTGCTACTCTATGCCAAGCTGCTGTGCTAGCTACTGGGGATTCAGGGTGCCCTCTGGGGGCTTGCCATTGAACGGGAAAGACTGATACGACGTGAAGGCTCATGCAGTATTCAATATGCCCGTGTTACTGTGACGAGTCCTGCCGAGCACCTCTGGCGCTCCATGGACGTGTAAGAGGACTGTGCCAGGCTGGGGAGGTGGGGCAGAGAGGTCTGAGCTGTGTTCTGAGGGGTGGTCCTGTGTCTGTATGTGAGTGAGAAGGGCATCCCAGGAAGCAGGCACGGCAGGTGCAAACGTCCCGGGGTGCATTTCAGGACCTCCAACAGATGCAGTGTTCAAGTACTTCTGAGGCAGGAGAAACAGCTCCCAAATTAGCCAGCACCTTGGGTTCTCGGTGTCATCCCCCAGCCTGGGGACTCTTCCGGGATCACCCACCATTCCCATTTCCAAGCAGTTCGTACTCTTCCTGTGCTCCCACATCCCCCTGTATACACCATGGTGTTTATTACTCAGAGTTGTAAGTGCTTCTGTGTGTGTGTGTGTGTGTGTGTGTGTGTGTGTGCGTGTGTGTGTGCGTGTGTGTGTGTGTGTTTCTTACACAAGACTGTGAGTTCCCTGAATGCAGGGGATTTTTCTTGTTGCTCCTTGTGCACATGGTAGGTGGTCAGTAAACACGTTAGCAGAGGAACAGGGCAGGGGGGCAGATTTTTATTGAGCTCCCGCTGTGGACTCAGCCCTCTTTATGCTACGGTATCGGGAAGCCGAAAGGAGCGTGTGTTTGACAAGCTGGAGAGCTCTGTGCCGTCTGTGCACATATTGCCGGAACTCCGGAACCGAGGCTGTGGTCCTGTGTCTCCCCAGACCTGCTGAAACCCAGCCCTGCGGGAACGAGCCTCCCTGCCCCCGTCCGCCTCTGCCATGGGAGTGTGCGGCCAGCCCCGTTCGCGATGAGACGTGACGCCGTTGACTTTCTCAGGCAGTCACACATCCCCAGCCGGCGCCTGCCAGCTCGGGTAAGTGGGGCCGGGGTGTCCGGGAGGTGGAGGGCGCCTGTGGGTCCTGCCGGGGAATTTTCTCTCCGTCCTTTGTGTTCTGTTACTGCCCCTTGTCTCATGTCCGGCTCACGTGTGTGTCCCAGGGCAGGGTTTCCAAGAGGTCACGTGGACTGGCCCTAAGGGAGACCAGTCCTGATTTTGGTCAGGACCCGACATGCTTAGAACTCTGCCCCCGGGGCCTTGGCAGACAGAACTCTGCCATTCTCCGATTCTCTGGTTCTCCCTATCTGTCCCTCTTCTGCTGCCTCTAACCCTGTCTAGACAGCGTTCTCCGGTTTGGGGAGAAGAAATCTGTTAGCACCATCGAGCGTGTAAGGAAGAGAAAATATCAAAATCTGTCTGCCTTTCTTTCCTGCAGGCTGCTGAGTGAGTCAGAGCCGGGGGCAGCAGAGTGGGGCCCCAGGAAGGGAAGCAGGAGGCTCGCGTTGAACTGAAATCCCTTCTGCTTTTATTCCATCTAGATGGGGGCAAGCTGGGGGCAGTTTTGCAGGGAGACGGAACTCGGACATGAAAGTGGTGGGGGAGGGCGGGGGGCGGGGATGAAGAACAGTCACTTCAGAAACCAGAAAGGGGTGAGATACAATGTTCAAGGAGGCCCAGGTGAATGGGGAGAGGACTTGAGGTCAGGTTTCAGCTGTGTGATGTAGGCAAGTCAGGAGACCTCTCTGGGCCCTTGCTTTTCATCCCCGTAATGGAGATGGTTATAGTCCCTGCTTCTCAGGGTTGTGCCAGGATCAATGAGAGGGGAGGGCTCCTGCCTTGAGAGAACCGCCAAGGCAAACCAGGAACGACAGCAGGTTGCGTGAAGAATGAAGTGACTTTTTGTTTTAAGGCATCTGGAAGGCTGTGTGTGTGGGGTGGGGGGAGGTGGAGGTAAGGGACAGTCTAGAGGGGTTGGGGGGCTGAGGCTGGGACCTCAGGGGCCACGAACGAACTTATGTGACCTCAGGGACTCCAGCTTTTGGTAGCTGTGTGAGCTGGGGCTGGTCACCTACCCTCTCTGAGCTTGGTGCTCAGCACAGAGTTGTGAGGAGGGTCAGCTGGGAGGTGGGAGAAGGGCTTGGGGGTAACAGGAGTGAGGGGATGTGAGGATGCTCTCAGCGGGGCTCTGGCTGGGAGTGTGCGGTGTGCGTTTGGGGTCTGACCTGAGTTCGCGTCCTGACTTCGCCCCTTACTCTCCAAGCGATCTCTGAGCTGGTTTCCTTATCTGTGTAGCAGAGATAATGACTTTTTACCTAAGAGCTGACCTTGAGATTAACCGAGGGGGGGAACCTCCTAGGGAATGTTGCCACCCTTTCCCCACCCTTCTTGGGCCTGGAACAAACGTTAGAAATGGCCCTTTAGTCCACCGACCTTGCCAAGAGTTCAGAGAGGTGGAAAGGCTGGCCTGGACTTGCCCGGTGAGGTCGGTGGAGAGTGGTTGTCCAGTACCCGGGGTGCTGGGCTCCTGGGCCCGTTCCCCCGGCCCCCTCTGCTTCGACACAGACACCGCCTGAGATTTATTTTATTTTATTTGTTTAATGTTTACTTATAATCCGAAGCAGGCTCCAGGCTCCGAGCTGTCAGCACAGAGCCCAGCACGGGGCTCAAACCCACGAACAGTGAGCTCGTGTCCCGAGCCGAAGTTGGACGCCCAACCGCCTTGAGCCACCCAGGCGCCCAGACACGGACCGAGATTTAAATTTACTTTTTCCCCCCCTCCTTTTCTTTTTTACTTTCAGTGCTTGCTTCTCTAGTTCGGATGTTCTTAATCCCCATGGGCCCACAACCGTAGCCATGGCGACGCGGGTTGAGGTCGGCTCCATAGCTTCCCTGACAGGAGTGCCAGGCCTCGGCGAGATCGCCCAGGAGGAGACCCTGAAGCGGACGTACTTCCGCCAGGCCGGTGACACCCCCGGGCCACCCTCCCCGCTGCTCTTGGAAGGAAAAAGCCCCCTCAGGAGCCCGGCCCGCTTACTCCCGCTGCCCAGACTTGCCCCCAAACCCTTCTGCAGGGAGAAGGTCCTGGACGTGAACCCCCCCGTCCCATCCTTGGGGCCCGGCCCAACCAGCCCGTCTCCCTGTGGGCGCGCCCAGGACGTGGTGGCAAAGGACCTGGGCGAGAGGATGCCTGGCTTGGTGGGGCAGGAGGCGGGGAACGGGGAAGGCCTGAGGAGAAGCTCGTCTTCGTTCAGCAAGGCTGCCTTCCCGCGGCCCCGACCCAGCACCATGATTCTCTTTGAAACCACCAAAGCCGGCCCCATTCTGGGGAAGGGGGCCAATGAGGGGGCTCGGGAGGCCACCACGGGCGTGTCTCGGGAGCCCGCGTTGGGCTCCCGGCCCGAGGTGGCCGCCAAGCCCGCCCTGCCCGCCCGAAAGCCTGCGACCCTTCCCCGACCGGCCTCCTTGTCGCAGGACACCAGGCCAGCTGCCCCCCAAGAAGAGAAAGGCCCAAACGAGCCTGTCTCAAAGGCCAGCGGTGTGGAGGACACGGGTGACCTCGCTCTGGAGCCCAGGCCTCTCCAGAGGAGAAGGCCTGTGTCGGCCATTTTCATCGAATGCATTCAGCCTCAGAAGCCAGGCCCAGGCGGGGCGGCCGCGGTGGGGAAAGCACCCCCCACCCCGCCTGAGAAGACATGGGTGAGGAGGCCCAGGCCCCTGTCCGTGGACCTCACGGCCCGGTTTGAGAGCAGAGAGGCCTTGCTGAAGAAGGCGGCCGATGAGGCCACTGCGGGTTCCACTGCCCAGTGTCGGGGGCCCGAGAGGTCCGACCCGGAGCCCAAAGTGGATGGGGAGTGTTTGGTCAAAGCAAACCTTCGCCTTTGTGACCCAGACTCAGACTTCCCAGAGGTAGCCAAGAAGCCCCGAGAACAGAAGGAGAGGGTGCTTTTTAAGCAGGCGGAGACAGGCAGCCTCAGAAGTGCTGGGGGCTCAGCCAGGGGCACCCCCACGGTTGACCAGCACCCCGGGGAGGAGAAAGTGAAGCTGCTCAGGGAGCCGGAGAAGGTGCCCCCGCCCCTCTCGCCCAGGCCGGGAAAAGACCAAGAATTTGCTGAGGTCAAGAGCAGAGCCGCCGACGCGGAAAGCCGGCTGGAGGGTGGATGGACCCTCAGGGGCAGCATCATGGCTTTGGCCGCAGAATCGGAACCCCCACCGGCCACCCCTGAGCCCCCGTTGGCTGCCCCAGAGCGTGGGAAAGCGGTTGTGAGCGTCCAGGAGCGGATCAAAGGCTGGGCCGCTGAGAGCTCAGAGGCAAAGCCAGAGATCGGGAGAAAGCCCTTCCAGGCACGGCCGTTGTCGGCGGATCTGACCAAACCGTAAGTGGGAATGTTCCACGGGCTTCGCTCAGCCCCCGGCTGCCTCCGACAGCCTACCAGAGAGGCCCCTCAGGAAAGAGAAGCAGGCACCAGGCTCCGCACTAGGCACCTTGCAGCTCCCCCGCCCTTCTTTCTCGGTTTACCCACAGCCCCCCAGAGGAGGTGGCGTTGGCTTCCGTTTCTCAGATAAGGAGCTGAGGGGCAGAGAGGGAACACGGCGCCCCTCCGGGTTCACTGTGTGCCAGCAGCTCCATTTCTTTGTCCTTTCCCCGCTTTACACGTCGCAGTGGGGAGACACCGTGCCCATTTCACAGATGCGGATAGGAGAGGGGAAGTGCCGTGAGGAAGTCTGGAGCCCTGTGTAATTCCAGTGCAGCCTGGGTCCGTCGCTAAGCTTGCCTTTCCAGAAGCCTGAGGATGTTTACTGTATAGCCTAAGCCTCCATGAGCGGCCCCCGAATAAAATCAGATGGGTCAAGATAGCTTGAGCAAGTCCCCTTCCCTCTTGAGCCTCGGTTTGTCTCTAAAACCGAAACCTTCCTTGAAGGATTATGCTGTGAATCGCTCTGCCCATGGGAGGCCATCACTACATTGTGGCTCCAAATGATATTATTAATCCTGTTAGTTAACGATGAGTTTCTAAGCTCAGCCAGGCCTCTGATATCTCTTGCTCTTTTGTTTTCCCACAAGTGGCTCCCGGGCTACAACAGGCGCGTTAAAGACATGCATGCCACTGGCATACTTTTGTGGGGAAGGAACCTCCAAGGGCCACCTCTGGGCAGACTGCCCTCCCAGCCCTGGGAACCAGGACAGCCGGCTGGGCTTGGGTTCGATCAGTGGCTCTCAGCATTTAAAAGCATCTGGGAAAAAAAAAAAAAAATACCCGTGCCTGGCACTCCCCTGCCCCCATCCAGAGATTCTGATTCGGTTGATCTGGGGAGGGGCTCATAGCTTGGTTGTTTTTAAAAGCTTCCCAAGTGATTCTCACATGCAGCCAGGCCCGAGCTGAGATACCAGAGCAAGAGGCACCCATGCAAGGGACCTCACACACCTTTTCCTGCATCCTCCCGGTGCCTTGGATTATTCTCATCTGACAGATGGGGAAACTGAGGCTCTGAGTTTGGAAACGACTCACCCATGGCCTCATGCCTCCTGGGTGGCGGACCCTGGATTGCAGAGTGGGGCGAGTTTAAGTGGCTTGTCTCTCTCCCCTCACTGGTCTCTGTAGCCCTCAGCCCTGAATTCATCTTTAGGCATCCACCCCAGGGAGCTCTTCAGAGACGGGAGAATGCTAACACCAGAACACCCTTTCATTCTCTTCCCCTTGGCAAGTGGAGAAACTGAGGCCCAGAGAGGGACAATGACTTGGCCAAGGTTACCCAGAGAGGCAGAGACCTGCCCATGCCCCCACACATTCCACGCGGCCCCCCCCCCCCGCAGGTCCCGTGGCAGGTCCGTGGTGGGGCTGCTGTTGTGCCTGGGGTTGCTAACAACAACCATTAAT
This sequence comes from Herpailurus yagouaroundi, assembly GCF_014898765.1. Taxonomy (NCBI): domain Eukaryota; kingdom Metazoa; phylum Chordata; class Mammalia; order Carnivora; family Felidae; genus Herpailurus; species Herpailurus yagouaroundi. The sequence continues at coordinate 6,100,875 of NW_024412645.1, read as the reverse complement.
TATCCCTCCTGGGGCATCTTTACTCTTCCTTAAACGCCCTCACATAGCTATTAGGGCCTTGGGTAGCCTCTTATCTGCCCTACAAAAGACGATGGGGAGGTATTAATTATCCCCGTTTCATAGATGAAGAGACAGAGGCTCAGGTGAGGCCACAAGCACAACCCAAGCTCCTGCAGTGCGGAGGCAGTAGAGCTGGGACAGCACCTAGGTCTCTTCTTCCAAGCCTGGGGCTCCTGCTACCCCAGTGATGCTGTGTTTAAGGTAAACTCTCCCCACCGGGCCCTTCTCGGTTTGGCAGCTAGAGCGGCCACAGACACATCTTTTCTCAAAGCAAACCGGGTCGTGTTGCCTTGTTGATCTCCGTGCCGATTTCACCCCTGGGTTCCTGAGCTAGTTACGGGGCGTGGGCTGGAGGGAGTCCCAGCCCCTGGCCCCGTGCAAATAACTTGGATCTTCTGGTGCCAGGTTTTCAAGCCCAGCTTCAAGCAACGAAGTCCGATATGAGAAGTGTTCTGAGCTAAGTGGCGAGCTTCCTCAGGAACCCGGAGAAAAGGTGAGAAGCCTCTGTGTTTGGCACGTCTTGTTTTCTAGTGGGTGGCTTTACTTACTGGAAAAAGAGCTTTCAGGATCCACAAGACCCAGGAAACAATCAGAAGCCTCTCATGAAGAAGAAAACGTTTTTTTTTTTTTTTCTTGAATGCTGGGACTTTTTAAGTCCCTTTTGGGTTTGTGATTCTGCCCTCCTTAGTGTTAAATATTGTTTACAAATGTAATTGCCAGGTTTTATTTCGTTTCCTGTGCAAAGAGGAAGCGGAGCCTGGCTTTCTTATGTACGAATGCTTGCTTTTTTAAGAATTTAAAATTTAGATTAAACACTGTTAATTGGAACTCCCTCAGTTTCCCTCATTATGTCCCTGTTCCCTACCTCAGCTTGTCATCTAACAATAGCAGAAGGAGGGAAGCTAAATTGCGTAAAACTATTTTTATTTATTCTGTTTAATAAGAAAAAGCTTATGAAATAACTACTAGGTCTAACTGTTTTGTGGCTGATGCATCGTGCAGAGTTTTCATCGTTTTTTAAATGCTTATTTATTTTTGAGAGAGAGACAGAGAGACAGAGCACGGGCGGGGGAGGGGCAGAGAGAGAGAGAGAGAGAGAGAGAGAGAGAGAGAGACACAGAATCTGAAGCGGGCTCCAGGCTCCGAGCTGTCAGTACAGAGCCCGATGTGGGGCTCAAACTCACAAGCTGTGAGATCCTGACCTGAGCCAAAGTTGGATGCTTAACCAGCTGAGCCATCCAGAAGCCCCTAGTCCAGAATTTTTTATTTTTATTTTTACTTTTATTTTTATTTAAGTCATCTCTACCCAGCGTGGGGCTTGAACTCATGACCCCAAGATCGAGTTGCACGCTCCCCAGCCAGGGGCCCTCAGAATTTTCATCACTCCAAATGGAAACCCTTAGCCAGTCAGTCACTTCCCATCTCCCACCTGTGGCCGCTGGCAACCACGAATCTACTTTCTGTCCCTATAGACACTTGCCTATTCTGGACATTCCCTGCAGATGGAATCACAAAACACATATCCTTTTGTCTGGCTTCTTTCATTTAGCGTAATGTTTTCAAGGTTCCTCTGTGTTGGAGCGTGAATCAGTACCCTGTCCCTTTTTAATGGCTGAATAATACCCCGTTGTACAAGTGGACCCCGATTTGTTTATCCATTCTTCTTCTGGTGGACATTTCGGTGATTTCCACCTTCTGTGAATAGTGCTGCTATGGATATAGGTGTACAAGTTTTTATTGGAACATCTGTTTTCCCTTCTTTTGGGGGATCTACCCAGGAATGGGACTGGCTACTTTGATGGTTAAGTCGTTGTTTAACTTGTTTAAGTAGACTTATTTCTTATTTCATTTCATTTCATTTCATTTCACTTCATTTCATTTCATTTCATTTCATTGTATTTTAGAGAGACATAAAGTGCAAGCGAGGATGGGGCAGAGGGAGGGAGAGAGAGAGAGAGAGAGAGAGAGAGAATCTTAAGCAGGCTCCACGCTTAGTGTGGAGCCCGACAAAGGGCTCGATCCCATGACCTTGAGATCATGACCTGAGCCGAAATCAAGAGTCAGACGCTCATCCGACTGAGCCACCCAGGTGCCCCTGTTGTGATTTTAAAAGCAGCTGTGTTGATCACCTCACCTCTTCCTTTCCCTTTCAAAGTCCCTTAACATCAGTTGCGTTGTTTCTTTTCTTTTCTTTTTTTTTTTTTTCAGCAAAAGGAAGGGCATGGTGTGGATAGAGCATCCGTCCTGAGAAGCTCCTGGAAGCCTGGAACGCTCCGAGAGAAGTCGAGGCAGACAGAGTGGAAGGACAGTCCTAACCAAGTCCCTGGCAACCATCGGGGTGAGAGCTCGGTGGGGGCTCTGAGCCCTTCTGACAGCACTCCAGAAGATGATGGAAGCTTCCAGACCGTGTGGGCCACGGTGTTTGAGCATCACGTGGAGAGACACACAGTGGCTGACCAGTCAGGACACCGTCCCTCAGCCACAGCCCCCAGAGATGTGGCTGATGCCAGTATCTCAGGGTTCAGACCCAGTCACGAGAGAAGCTCATGGCTGGGGAAGGACCTGCCTGAAAAGACAGCCCTCAAGAAACAGAGCTTCAGAGGGTTCGAAAATCCTGATGCAGAGAAATGGGGACAGACTGCCCTTTCAAATGGTGAACCCAGACAGTGTCACGTGCCCTTCCCGGAAGAATACCCTTTGGACGAGAAACACAATAAGAACCCCTTCCTCCAACGTGCTGAAAACCCTCCCTCATCCCAGAGGGTCGAGCCCAAGTATGACATGATGCACACAGTGGGCAAGTGTGCGCACAGTGAGGCCGTCTCCGTGGCGTTGGAGGAAAGAGCCATGACCCTGCGAAGTGGCAGGTCTCGGCTCTCACCAAAGGGGAGGCAGCAGGCCCGTGAGGTCACCCCTGCAGAGCCAGAGTACAGGCTGGAAGTTCAGGCGGGGTCCGTCCACAGGGCCAGTTTGATTTGGGAAGCTCAAGGGACTCATGAGGTCAGTGAGCCAAGGCCTGACTTCCGGGAGCCAAAGGACACGTTTGGGGGCAATTGCCTGTCACCCAAATGGACAGGGGGGGCGACCTTGAACTGGCATAAAGCCACCGTGGTGGCCAGTGAAGAGAAAGGCTCGGAACTGAGCCCCGGGGCCAACAGCGAGCGCTCAGCCAGGTCGTGCGGCTCCGAAGTCCCTTCTGGGAGGGCCATCCAGGTGGCCGTCTGGGAGGCTCCACACGAGGGGCCCGCTGGGGCCAGAAACAAGTCAGGAGGCTGCAGCTCAGCGGGAGAAAGGGGTCCCCCCCGGGGGTGCCCTCTGGATCCTCTCTGTCTGGCTAAGGACGAGCCCTCTGGCTTCCGAGCCCGGCCACATCCAGAAGCGCTTGTGCAGAGAGGGCCCCTCGCTGTGGCTTCCGGTGAGGGTGAACCCAGGCCAGCCCAGGCACCAGAGCCTGAAGTCAAGATGCGGAAGGCGGGTCCCGCGGACCAGAGATTCGAGAGGTGGCGACGGCGGACATTACCGCACGACGTGAAGTTTGAGGAGTTCAGCTTCCTGGCCCCAGAAAACACCTCGAAGGTGGAGCAGAGGCGAACAGACCGTTTGAGCCCCACCGTCAGTGCCTTAAGAAAACCCCAGCTCTCCCACAACAGGGTGGAGGCCCAGGAGGAGAACCCAAGTGCTTCACAGGACCAGACTCGCCCAGCGGTGAAGCAACGGTCCTCTCTGGAACCCAAGGCGACATTTTTTGCAGTGACATATCAGATTCCTGATACTCAAAAAGCAAAAAGTACTGTTAAGTCAGGGCCCGAAAACTTGACGGAACATTCTAGAAAACCAGCACCGCCTCCATCTCCTCATCCTCGAACACCTACCTTGGCTTCTCTTCACCATGAAGGGCCACTGGAGAGCAAGGGCAGTAAAAACTGGACTAAGGGCAGAGAGCACGACCACACAAGCTTTTCAAAGCCTCTGAAGCCAACCGACCGTCTGTCACCTCTTGGAGACAGGATTCTGGATCCTTCTGTTGAAAGAATCATGGATGCCGACGCCTCGTGGAGTCACCGGAGACCAGAAGATGGCACCGGTTTTCAGAACAGCTGGAAGGATTGTGGGACCAAGACGTCCCCCAGCGGCGCTCCCAAAACACCCCCGGCTTCCAAAAGTCACCCAGAAGCCAACGATCTCCTCTCCAGAAGGGGCGCTGAGGGGGTCAGTGCAAGGGTCCCGGGTAAAATCAGAGATGGCTACAGATCCAGTGTTCTTGACATTGACGCCCTGATGGCAGAGTACAAGAAGCAGGAGGTGGAGGAACCCCTGGAGGGGGCACCCTCGGTGCCCAGCGGCTCGACTCAGGAGAGGCCAGGCCATTTAGGCAGGGTGGAACCAAGAAGGAGGAGCTGGAAGGAGAGGCCCGAAGCCGAGGGTCTCCAGAAACCAGCAGGTTTCACCGAAGCAAACCACAGTTCCGCTCCTGGCCCTGGCAAGCCGCGGGCAGAGACCCCGGGGGCAACCACAAACACCAAATCCAGCTCTCCACTGTGGGCTCTGCCAGTCTCAGCTCCTTCTGAAAAATATCCAGGGGTTTCTTCAGGCCCCACCGGTCCCAGGAGAAAAGACTCAGGAATCCCCGAGGATGACAGAAGGGCCTTTGCTAGTAAACATCAAGGTGCAAAGTATTCAAATTACCCAGCCGAGTCAAAGCCCCCAACCTGGGAGGATCTGGGCAGCGGGGCCAGCGTGTTGCCCAAGTCATCCCCCACTCACCAGAAGAAAGGGACCCCGAGGAAATCCATCGGGACGGAAGAGGAGGCCAGTGTGTTCCAGTGGGGTGATCACCCTTATGACCGTGACAGGTCACAGCTGGATGTCAAGAGAGCCTATTCGGAGAAGGGTCCGCCTGCCAAAATCCGAGAGGGCCTGTCTGCCATGCAGGAAGCCAGAGAGAGGAGACGAGAGTGGCCCCAGGGGAGGTCCAGCCTCCCCGGAGACAGTTCTGAGGTCAAGGAGACCAAAATGGGGCTCTGTCGGCGAGAGTCGGGGACTCGAGACAGTCAGAAGGTGAGTGGTCAGTTTTGTAAGGCGTTGATTAAACACATAGGCCGGGGGTGCTCAAAATCCCATGCGACATGGGCCAGGTGGGTATGTACATGAGTGGCGGGGATTGTGGCAAATAGAGAGCTCAGTTCCGGCCGGTTCTTGACACGCGATGCCTCCATTTAGTCCACGGGGCCACCAGTTTGAAACGTCTGGCCTAGAATGTTGGTGACGATCGGTATCATTTATTGAGCACCCTCTGTCCGTTCCTGTGTGTTGTCATCAAGTTCATTATCGTGTCCTGCATATTCAGCATCATGCATGACATTTTGTGAGCATTCAGGGAATACTGGCTGTTTCAATGTTTAATTATTTATTTTGAGAGAGAGAGGGTGAGCAGAGTGGGGGACGGGCAGAAAGAGAGGGAGAGAGAATCCCAAGCGGGCTCCCAGTCATCAGCACAGTGCCCTACACAGGGCTCGATCTCACAAACCTTGGGATCGTGGCCTGAGGCGAAATCCAGAGTCAGATGCCTCCCCGACTGAGCCACCCAGGCGCCCCGAGTGAGTGAGCGATCTTAGGTGAGTCTCATGACAATCCCTCTTTTGTGGGACAGTTGGAGTTTCCACAGAGGCAGGCCTTTGCAAGCAGCTGTTTGAGGAGGTGATTCCCCTCTGGGATCCCCAGTGGAGAAGTGAGGCAGGTGTTAAAAGTGCCCCTGTGGGCATCTGAGGCTCATTCTCGTTGGAGCAGTAGCATAGATCACCCCTGAGTGGTCCTGTCCAAGAAGCAAGGAACCTGGCATATATATTTTCCATTTCCCTTCTGTCCTCACTGGGGGCTGTTTCTGGGACTCTCAGCATTCAGACTCTTCCATTCTGTCTGGTGCCATGCTCAGTGGTGGAGAGAAAACTCCCCACGCGGCAGGACCCCATTGCCATCAGCAGGTCCTTGAGCGCAGGGCTGGGCGCCCACAACGTCTGCTGCGGGTGCAATCGTCTTGTACCCTTGAAAAAGCCCAGGCTCAGAGAAGTTAAGTAACGTGTCTCAGGTCACACAGCACCAAGTGGCAAAGCTGGTATTTGAACCCAGGTCTGGCTCGATACCCAAGCTTTCACGTAGGCTACTCGGTGGTAAATGAGGAATCTTGAAGGTGGGGAAAAAATCTGAGGCATGGAGCCTGCCTTCGGGAAGCTTATGATCTCTGCGGGGAGATGGGACACGGTGACCCACGGCCAGGAAATGATCAGGCGCGGAGGTGAGGTGCTGGAGAAGAGGCCCAGGAAGGCATCCTGGAGGAGCTGCTGGCCGGAGCCCACGCTGGGGGGTGGTTATGAGTTTGGATAGGCTGGTTCGGGGGGTGAGGGCATTCGCGGCAGAAGCACAGCACGCGCAAAGGTTTGGAGGTGGGGACCAGACATGGCAAGCTCTGGGAGCAGTGCGGAACCTCGGTCCCTGCACTGCCACTCATATGCGGTGGCGTCAGCCAACTGGCACCCAAGTCCCACATCTGCCACCCGGACCGAGTGACGAAGGGCAAAACCCTTTCACTGAGGCGCCCGAGCCTCCGTTTCCTCATCTGTAGAAAAGAGAGCAGAGGGTCCCGCCTGGGAAGGGATGTTGTAGACACGAAAAGAGTGGGATAGTGTCACCATCTCCCCGACACACGGGGTCGACCGGGGTTTTCCAGTTACCACGTTCAGACTCCTCTGTGCCGCTCACCAGCTGTGTGTAAAGCACACTCCTCCGCGGAGGTGACCGAAGTTTCTGCCCAGCAGCCCTGTTGGTAGAAATGGAGAGACCACGCCGGCTGGGCCCCCGGTGGGCGTGGGCACGGGACCGGCCCGTGGGTTCACGAGGCTGTTATTGTGGGAACAGCAGGAGGGGGGAGGGGGCAAGGAAAGGTGACACCTGGTCCTTTTGCCAGCGCCTTGCTCGGGGGGCCTGGCGGCAGCGGGAGAGGCACAGCGTTGTGGGGAGGGGGGCCCCGGCCCAGCCTTGGACGCCCGCCCGGGGTGCGCAGGCCCCATGAGTGCTCGTTGTCAGCGGATCTGTTTTCTCACTGAGGGGTTGGGAGGCCTTGGACCAGCTCCCTGTTTCCCTTCCCTCCTGCCCGACCATCTCTGGGTCTTGATCTTGAAAAAATAAACGGAAGCAATACAGAAGGACAAAGTGTTGGTTGTTGAAAATTCAGACCTTACCAGAGCGAATAAAAAAGCATACCCCTTGAGCCCCCTTCCTGTCCCCGCCCCTCCCCCCCGCCGACATGCAACCACGGTCACCACGTTTGATATGTTGCAGCTTTTCCTAAACATCACAGAGCTGCTTGTCCATGGTATGTATCTTTATTTGTAGCCGTTGTATTTTTCCTTACTGCAAAAGGAGCGAACGCTTGTGTGAAACTGAACCGTGTGATGGAAACATACAGTTCAGAAGGAAAAGCTCCCCTAGATGATGGGTCTGGGGCACAGCCTTCCAGACCTGTCAGTGGTTCTCAGCTGCAGGCAGTTTTGCCCTTACGGCACGTTTGGCAAAGTGTAGGACATTTCCTTCCTTCCTTCCTTCCTTCCTTCCTTCCTTCCTTCCTTCCTTCCTTCCTCCCTCTCTCCCTCCCTCCCTTTCTAAACGTTTATTTATTTATTTTTGAGACCGAGAGAGAGAGAGAGAGAGAGAGAGAGAGAGAGAGAGCAAGAGGAGGGCAAAGAGAGAGGGAGAGAGAATCCCAAGCAGGCTTTGCCCTGTCACTGCAGAGCCTGATGCGGGGCTCGAGCCCGTAAACCATGAGATCACGAACCGAGCCAAAGTCAAGAGTCTAGGATGCTCAACTGACTGAACCACCCAGGCACCCCAAGTGTAAGACATTTTCTTTGTCACAACCAGGGAAGAGTTTTCTCCTGGCTTCTAGGGGGTGGAGGCACCCTGCAGTGCAGATTGTCCCCTGCCCGCACCCGAGGCTCATCCAGCCCCTTAGTGTGCGTCACTCCGTGGGTAAGGAAGCCCCCGTCGGATACAGACACAGGTATAGCATACTCTCTTACAGAAACATGGTAATATTCTACAGGAAATCTTACAACTTGCTTTTTTTTTTTTTAAGCAAAAAAAAAAAAAAAAAAAAAAAAAAAAGAAGCCTGATGCAGGGTTCAAACCCACAAACCGTGAGATCATGACCTGAGCTGAAATCAAGAGTCGGACGCTTAGCAGACTGAGCCACCCAGGGGCCTCAAGACTAAGCTTTTTTTTTTTTTTTTTTAATCCGCATACTTATTTTTTTTTTAATTTTTAAAAATGTTTATTTATTTTTGAGAGACAGAGCATGAGTAGGGGAGGGCAGAGAGAGAGGGAGACACAGAATCCGAAGCAGGCTCCAGGCTCTGAGCTGTCAGCACAGAGCCCGACGGGGGGCTTGAACCCACCAACCCTGAGATCGTGACCTGAGCCAAAGTTGGACGCTTAAAAGACTAAGCCACTCAGGCACCCCAATGTTTAATTTTTTTGAGAGGGAGAGAGACAGAGACAGAGACAGAGGGAGAGCAGAGAGAGAGAGGGAGACACAGAATCGGAAACAGGCTCCAGGCCCTGAGCTGTCACCACAGAGCCCGATGTAGGGCTCGAACTCGCCAGCTGTGAGATCCTGACCTGAGCTGAAGTCGGACGTTTAACTGACTGAGCCACCCAGGCCCCCCATCCACATACATAACTTTGTCCCAGGCCCGATTGCAGTGTTCCATTTAATTAAATGATTTATTTTCATTTCAAAAGAGAGAACCTTTTCCAGAGGCTCCAAAAATACTTGAAGGCATGGAGTATGAATCCTCTGCATTCCTCCCATCCCTTGACCACTTAGATTCTTTTTTGGTCCGAATTCGTACAGCGTCTCTTTCTGAAAATACAAGCAAACACGAACACATACTCCTAATTTTGCCTCTGGTTTTTTCTCCATCAAAGAGCGCATTCTCTCCAGGTGGTTGGAACTTTGGGGGCACATGGGAGTAACCCAGGCAACCCTAAAAGAGAGCGATGCAGGGGCCTCACCCCGGACCAGACTGGTTGGAATCTCTGCGGTGGGGCCCACCCTTGTTAGATTTGACTTTTTTTTTCCCCCCTGTGTGAGTGTCCTTGGGAGCGTGTGGATTCAGCCCATAGAGGGTGTCCTCATTCTTTTCGATTGCCATATGGTAGAGATGGCGATATTTCTGATCTTTGGCTATTTACAAACCACGGGCAGACGTCACTTTTGCACACGTGCAGGTTTGCCCGTGGGTTGAGAATGGCGATAGTCTGAAGGTGAATGCAGTTGTAATCTTGCGGGATTGTGCCAAAGTGCCCTGTGTCGTCCGGGGCTATGCCCTTTTACAGATAGCCTCGCCAGCAGGGGCAGGGCCCCACGTCCCCTCAGCCTGACCAGCCGGGTGTGTTACCAGACTTCTGGATCTCCTGCCCCTGATGAGCGCCCACCTGTTGTCACATGTACGAGGCTCCTTGTATTTCCTTCCTGTGACCTGCTTGCTCAAGTCCCGCCCACTTTTCTTTTGGAACATGGCCCTTTTCTCATCGAGTTATTGGAGTTCTCTATTAGTGAGGTGAACCATTTGTACGTCTATGATTTGATTTCCCCCTGGAGGCGGCCCCGGACTGCCTCTCGGGCAGACTCGAGATCAGGCCCTAGCGTCGTTATTTATTAGCTGTGTGACTCTGGGCATCTCGCCAGACCTCTCTGAGCCTAAATTTCCTCATCTGTGGAATGCGAATCCTGCCTGCTTCGTGGTTTGTTGGAGATTTATCGTGAAATAATGTGTGGTCAAGACCGCGGCCCAGGGCCTGATGTGAAGGAGGGTTGACGGAATCTGAAAGAAGCGCCTCCAGACCTCTGCTCATTTACTACATTTAATAAATGCACTAGCCCTGAGCCAGGCCCTGATCTAGGCACCACGGCTGCTGGAGGGACCAGCCCACTGTATCAGGCTGTGTCACACGATAAGGCAGCCACCAGTCACATGTGGCCATTTAAATGTAAATCAGTTTAAATAACATTAAAAATTCAGCTTCTCAGTCCCACTTGAGCCATGTTCAAGTGCTCAAAAGCCACAGGTGGCTCAGGGCGACTGTTATCGTACAGCCCGAATAGAGAACATCTCCATAATCGCAGAATGTGCTCATGGATGGCTCAGGTCTGGGGGGCAAGCAGACCTCAAGTGAGTGAGAGTGCTAAGTCCTGGGGGGATAGAAAAAGAGGCGATGGGGAGGTGACTCTAAGAGGGTGGCCAGGAGAAGATCCCCTGGGAAGGGGACCTGAGTGATGGCCATCATGTGGATGAGCCGGTCCCGTGGATGCTGGAAGGGTGCCAGTGGGCACAGGGGGCAGGGGCCAGAGCAGAAGGGAGCCACTGATTCCCAAGGTCATCTCGCCATTGCACATTGTGTCAGCAGTGCATGAAGGCTGGTTTCTCTACATCCTTGCCAACACTTGCCTGTCTCTTTGGTTCCGCCATCCTACCGGGTATAAAGGTATCATCGTGGTTTGGATTTGCATTTTCCATGGCACATCGTTTCATGTGCCTGTTTGACCATGCGTATCCCTTCTTTGTCCACTTTTTAAGTTGGGTTATTGTTCTCTTTTATCATTGATTTGTAATTGCTCCTTATGTATCCTGGACCCAACTGCCTTCACAGACCTGTGATTTGCAGAAATTTTCTCCCATCGTGTGGGTTTTATTTTTCACTTTCTTGATGGTGCCTTTTGAAGCACAAAAGTTTTTCATTCTGGTGAGCTCCCATCTATTTTTCCTTGGTACACTTGTGCTTTTGATGCCATATCTGAGAAACCATTGCCTCATCCGAGGCCGTGAACATTTACGCCCCTGTTTTCTTCTGAGAGTTTTCTAGGTTTTGCTCTGGCCTTGAGGTCTTTGATCTATTTTGAGTTGATTTTGGTTTATGATGTGCGGTTTGAAGCGTGTTTCGAAGGCAGAGTCTCAGCTTCGTTGATGAGGTGGACAGAAGCAAGAGACTGGAGGGCGACCTGAGGGTCTTAGCTGGCACGGCTGGGTGATGGGCAGGGCGGGGGAGGAGCAGTTTTGGAGGGAAGGAATGGGGAGGATCTGTTTGGGGCATGTGGAGCCAGAGATGAGTGTGACCGGTGCAGGGAGATGTCATGGGGTCCCAACGTGGACAGACAAAATCTGGAGTTGTCTGTGCACGCTTGGGATTTATTTAAAGCCAGGGGGTGTTATGAGAGATCCCCGAGGGAATAATGAAACAGGGAAAGAGAAAGCTCTGGGGCTGGCCCTAGGTGAGTGGACATCCCTCTGAGATGCGGGGAGCCTGAGAAGGATCAGGAAGGGAGGTAGGAGGAAACACAGAGGGTTTCAAAGAGAGGCTGTGAGGCAAGGGATCCAAAATCCAGCCTTGTTCTTCACTCATGCTGTGTGTTCTTAAGCAGATGTCTTCCCTCTCTGCGCCTTCCTATCCTTGGCTGTGCAGAGAGAGTGTAGGGCTGGCTGACATTTATGGAGGGCTCCCCGCTTGCCGGGCATGGGGGGAGATGAGCCTGAAGCCGGCTCGTCGGGCACACTGCCACCTGGTGGCAGCACTGTGTCACTGACTTTGCGTGCGCTGCTCTCACTTGGTTCTCCCCTGAGCCTAGAAGCCGAACACTCTTATCATGGGTCTTTCCCCACATGGTCAAGGCTCAGAGAGGTGAAGGCACTGACCTGAGGTCACACAGTTATTAAGTGGCCGAGACTGGGCTGAACCCAGACCCTGTAGATTACCTGCCATCATCAAGGCAGACCATCGTGGGGTGGGCTTTAGTTTTCGTTTTGCTCTTTCAGGTACAGAATGGACTTTCTTATCGTGACAGATTTGTTCTGTAAATGCGAAAGCCCCAGGAAAATCCTTTGCCTGTGTTCTATGTCTCAGGTGCTGCCACAAGACCCAGAGAGGGAGGATGCCCCGCAGGACAGTGAGCAGCTACTCTGGCATGTGTCCCCTGCAGCCTCGGGTCCCCGGAGAAGTCACAGTTTCCGCAAAGACAGGAGGAGCGGGCCTTTTGTGGTGAGTGACGCTGGTACGGCCAGACTGGAACTCGTGAGGGGGTGGGACGCCGCTGGGACTGTGGTCGTATGGACGGTCATGGCTGGCCTGGGGGCCTGAGGGGGTCGCGGAGGGGCAGGTGCCTGTCCCGGAATCTGGTGTTGGCCACGGTTCTCGACGTGGAGGGTGTTTGGTGCTTCTGCCAGGAAGCCTTCGCTCGTCTTGCGTTTCCAGCCCAATGCAGAGAGGTATCTTGTGCCTGGCGTGGAGCAGATAAGAGAATCGGCCACGGGGCCTTGAGGTTCTGGGTTCGAGTCCCAACACCGCCCCTCTCAGTCTCTTTCAGCAATTGGCTTCTTTGCCTGGAAAACAAGATCATGATTTCTGTTTCTTTTGCGCCGTTAATTTAACCAGGCTGGTCCTGGAGCCAGGTCACCAGGGCTCAAATCCTAGCTCTGCGTGCAGACGGGTGTTTGGCCTCAGTTTCTTCATCTGTGAAATGGGGATAATAATGGCATCTACTGCACAGGGCTGCCATGGGGGCTCAGAGAAGATGGTGCAGGGAGCGTCCGGCATGGTCATGGGGACACAGTCACACTTTAATGAGTGTTATGGTTACCATCGTTATTATTACTCTGGTTTTTGAGTCTCTCTTTGCCTGTCACTGAGTCCGTTTCTTTGGGCCAGCACTCGCCCTCTCTCTCAGCCTGTTTCCTCACTTGTTAAGATAGGTATTTCTTTTTTTTTTTTTTTTTTTTAATGTTTTATTTATTTTTGAGACAGGGAGACACAGAGCATGAACAGGGAAGGGTCAGAGAGAGGGAGACGCAGAATCTGAAACAGGCTCCAGGCTCCGAGCTGTCAGCACAGAGCCCGATGCGGGGCTCGAACTCACGGACCGCGAGATCATGACCTGAGCCGAAGTCGGCCGCTCAACCGACTGAGCCACCCAGGCTCCCCAAGATAGGTGTTTCTTTAATGAGGCAACCCCAGTTCTGCTCACGAGGTCATTTGGATCATAAGCTCTGTGTATTTCAAGGACACTTGTGCCTGGTCTCGGGTCTTGGAGATATGGGAAGCTCCAGGATTTAAATCCCAGGTTCCATCCCTTCTGGCTTTATGGTCATGGGCAAGAAATCACTCTTCCCTGAACTTCGGGTTCGTCCTCTGCAGCTCGTGGTGAAGAAGGATGCCCCCCGCAGGGTTCTTGATGGGAGACTGTCTATACCAGAGTCAGGGGGCTGACTATATGTCAGAGCGGGAGCTCACGCTCAGACCTCGGCTAGCGTCTGCTGAGCAACCCCAGAAAGCTTGGGTGTTCAGATCCCAGCCGCAGACCTGTGTACATTTGAAACCACCTGGTGTTTTTGTTAAATGTTCCCTTCCACTGATTTCTTCCTCACCCTTTTCTCATTGCCTCTCTGGTGGCACCGACTCAGCTTATCTGATTGTACTCGAACTTTCGTGTGTGTAAGCCAAACAGAGGTTATGGAGAGAAAAGCATTTAAGGCCTATCTTTTTATAGTCTCTGCTTGCTGGCATCTTCCCTGGTGGCCTGGCTTCCCCTCTTCCACTCTCTGTCATTGAGGAGCCTTTGTCTTTGGAGTCCTCAGGTGGCTTGCCTTGGCTCTCTCCTTGTGGCTCCCCGAGGCCTCTGCCCCGTTGCAGCCCTGCTTGATTTCCTCTCCTCGGAGGCGGGCGGGCAGGGTGGGGGCCTCAGACCTCATGTCTCTGCTTTGAGGACTCACACCTGCAATTCCAGGGAGTGGCCACCAGGGGGTGGTGGTGTTCAGCTCACTTTCTGATGGCTCCAAAAGCCTCACTCCGAGGACCTCAGCATTGGGCACTGGAGGCTGAGAAGTGGGCTCCACTTCCGGCTCTGTCAATGTGTGACCTTGGGCAAGTGATCTGACGGACCTCAGTGTGCCTCAGTTTTTTCTTCTGTAAAACGAGGATGGTCCTATCCGACCTCAGGAGCATTTTTGTGAGCAGTAATGAGATCGCTCAGCACTCAGAGGAATTGATCCTCAATGAATACCAGGGCTGCAGTGACAGCTTTTCCTTCATTTTCCCCCTTCCCCTCCCCTCCCCCCTTTTTTCAGCTCTCTCATTGTAAGAGGGGAAACTGAGGCCCAGAGAGCAGGCCGGACTTAGGGTGACCCTCCAGGTGAGGACTGGGGTCCTGAGCCCTCGGCCCTGCTGGCCGCCCTTACTTCTCTGCAAGTTGTCAGACCTGCACGTTGTATTTCCTGAGGTGCCTGAGGGGGTCCCCCCGTAAACGTTGTCTACGGTTCTGGTCACTCTTGATTACTGACGCCGGGCTGCGGGTTTCCAGTTTGGGTTCTCCATGTTTTGAGCCTGGTCTCGGGCCTTGTCCATCCCGATTCTACCCCCCATGGTGGGGAGTATGAATCCCATTTAGCAGAGGAGGGAGCCGAGGCCCAGAGAGGTCAAGTCGCTTGCCCAAGGCCACACAGTTAACATATGAGGGAGCCGGGATGGAGACTAGGCCTTTGCTGCTTCCAGCCTCCGACCTGGGCCCTGTCTGCCCCGGGACGGTGTCTTTGGCCTGCCACCAACCCCTGCCAACCCCTCTCTGGGCCTGCAACACTTGGTGCCTTCACTCACAAGGGAGCAGCAAAGACAACCTTGGCCCTGGGGGTGAGAATGTGATGCTTGTTCAGCCCGGGCTTGGCCGCCAGCTGTTCTGCCGCGGCCGCCCTCTGGAGGGTGCCTGGGACTTGCCCGGTCTGCGCAGCCCCGCCCCCACCTGGCTGACACACAGCCCCGAGCACTGAAAGACCAGTGTGGCCCTGGCTCTTGATCGAGGCAGTGGGCAAGTGAGTTCACCACTCGGGGCCTCTCTTTTGGGAATCATGGTAATAATAATGCCTAATAAGTTACGGTGCTTAATGCGTGGTATAGTTACTAGTATTATCCCCATTTGACAGATGGGAAAACTGAGGCCCGGAGCCATTAGGTACGTCTCCCAGGTTGGAGCTGTGATGCCAAGATGTTCATAAAGCACTGAGCACAGTGCCGGGTGGAGAGTAACTGCCTGATAAATGTCACCTGCTGTTACTCTATCGTTAATTATCATTTGCCGTCAGTTTCTTTTTCCTCTACCTTCTCTTGAAGGGCTACTCGATGGAACAGGAAGGCGTCCCCAATCTAGAAGTTTCTCTGCTGTTGAGGAAACTGAGGCCCAGCAAGGGGAGGTGTCTTGTTCAGGGAGGGCCCCGCTGCAGCCAGGACAGAGCTGGGACTATAGACCATGTTTCTGGACGCCCTGGCCAGTGCTCCCCTGTTGCTTCCAGGGCTATACTTAGTAGGACGTTGGGTCCTTGTGGCAAACCCGAGCCCTGTGCCGGGCCTCCTTTCCCCAGAAAGTGAGCCTTTGGTCTGCACTCAGGCCGGTGTCCTAAGGCACAGTGACTCAGTTGTGGACCATGGCCTTGGGTCACAGTTTGCCCCAGAGGCCTCTCCCATGACTGAAGGTACACATCCACCAGCGGTGGGGGTTCCCTGTAATGGGGCAGGTGGCAGACCTCTGTTGACCTTAAGAATGTTCTCCCAAATCTCCAAACCCTGGGCCGGCATTTGCGGGCTCCTTCTCTCATGGGCCCACTGTGTGCCAGGCCCTGGAGATTCTCCCAGCTTCCTGGGGCTACACTTCAGCGGGACCTGCAGGTAGCCTAGGAGGGTCTAGTTAGTTGGAGGAGGAGGAGAGGAAGGAGACTAAGGAAGGAGGAATTGCATATGGAGGTATGGAGGTGGGGTGATGGAGGAGGCATGTTTGGGCCAGAGTGAATAGACCGGTTTGGCCGAGGCGGAATGTTGGGGGGTGGTCTCAGTCTTCCTTTTGACAATTTTGTAAAAAATTCTATTTACTTGTTTTGAGAGAGACAGAGACAGCACAAGTGGGGGAGGGGCAGAGAGAGAGGGAGACAGAATCCCAAGCAGGCTCCCCAGCGCAGAGCCCGATCGCGGGGCTCAAAGCCACAAAGCCGCGCGATCATGACCTGAGCCGACATTGAGAGTCGGGCGCTCAACCGACTGAGCTCCCTGGGCGCCCCTTGACAAATATTTATCTACATGTCCTTGGTGCTGTGCTGGGCATTGGGCTACAGTTACAAACGAGACACAGATAAATAAGAAGGTAGATAAACACTTGCGGTGGGTTCTAAACGCTCCTGTTCGTTGAGCACTTACTATGTGCCCGGCCCCGTGCCATGGGCCTTCCCGGCATTCCTCCCTTTAATTTGTTCAAGGTTCAAAGGAGGGACACTTGTTTGAGGTCTTGAAAGATGAACAGGTGTTTGCCAGATGGGTGTGATCCGGGAAGAGGTGGTTTACCCGCCCCCCTCCCCCCCACCCCGTGGAGGGAACAGCTGGGGCAAAGGTTCAGGGGTGTGAAGCTGCTCTATGCACTGAATGTGATCTAGAGTCCAGGAGACGGTATGGAGGCTTTTACACTTTGATGCTTCGTTCCCGGACACCCCCAGCGTGTTGCTTTAATGCCAAGTTCAGACGTTTTCCTGCATCTCTTGCTGAGCAAACTGTGGTGCTTGCTTCTGAGGGAGGGAAAAACCATTTGGGATTCTAATGCGGAGAGTTGTGAAGGCCGTCAACTCGAGGTGAGGTAAGCGGGAGATTTGTGAAGTGGCCCCGGGTGGGTACGTTGTTGGTTTGGGCTGGATATTCTCTTTGAATTTTAGTTGGTTGACTAGGCATTCGAGTGGGAAGGGAAAAAAAAAAAATCAAAATGAAAGAGTATATGTGAACTGCTAGAAATAACTCATCAAAGATTGTGCTTGAAAAACAAGCTTTGAGTAAAGATTTTGTGCGTGTGTGTGTGTGTGTGCGTGTGTGTGTGTGTGTGTGTGTGTGTGTGTGTTATTTCTCTTTTTAATCCACGATATGGATTCTTCTCCCAGTAATGTGTTGCTTGGCATTTCCATGTTTGATGTTGGGCCTGTGTTGATGCCATTCGAATGGAAAGCCTTAGGATTGTGGCTCACTGGCCTAATTGAAAGGGCTAATTTGTCATACAAGATGTTCAGAGGTGGGCAGCTGTGGGCTTGGCTCAGCCTCTCTGAGAGTCTCTTGGGGTTTCCCTCCTGCTTTGAGCCTCATGGTCCCAAGATGGCTGCCACTTTTCCAACCATTAAGTTCACTCTCTGGTAGGAGGAAGTGGGAAGCCAGAAGGGCCATGCTGGCTGAGTCTGAAAGAAAGCAAAAGCTTTTCCCAAAGCACCCTCCAGAAGATTTCAACTTACACGTCACGGGTCACATGGCCCCTGCTAGCAGCAAGAGAGTCTGGGACAGTCAGTGCTCAAGACTTCTGGCCTCCATCATGGAAGGTGGCCAAGTGGAATAGGGCTATTGGTTATTCGAGAGATAGCATTGTTTAATACACAGCCTGAAGGAAAAAAAAATGGGGCTTTTCAGGTCCTCGTCAAGGAAGCTTTGGTCTCCAAGTCAGGATTTGGGACAAGAGAGAAAATCTGCCCAGGGTCTGTACGTTGTGGCTTGAGACGTGTGCTAGGCACTGGGCCTCTGGGATGGGAAGGCACAGTTATGCCCTTCAAGGCCCCCATTCTGCTGGGGAGCAGGGCTCAGAGAAGGGAAGGAAGGCTGAGGTGGAAGAGACAGCTTGGGTGGTAACTGGTCCAGGGGTCAGAGTGCCACTCCCTGCCCGGGTGAGTTCAGGGTCACATGCCAGCTTTAGGAGTGTGAGTGTGGAGCTGAGCAGTGAGAAACTCGTTGACGCCCTCTGCCCCTAGGAGGTTCAGGAATCCTGACTTGTGGCTAATTCCATTTGTTAATTGTTTCTTGTCTGTCACTGCTGGGTTGAAAGGACTGGAGAAGGCTGAGTAATTAATGTCTCAGCTGGTTAAAGTTCCTTTTCTGGATTAAAACCAGTCAGGCCAGAAGGCTTTTTTTTTTTTTTTTTTTTTTAATTTTTTAATTTTTATTCCTAGGTTCTTAAATGCAAATGACCAATTGTGCCTGAGATTTTGTATTGGGGCTATTTTGTATTCATACACTTATCTAGCTTCCACCCACCCATTCATCTGCTTATCCATCCATCCATCCATCCATGCATCCATCCATCCTCTACCCAGTTATTTATATATACAAATCTCTAAGGATATAAAAATGAGTAAGTTAATTTCTGTCCTCAAATTGCTCACATTCATAGACTATAAACAAGTGATTATATAATCCAGGATGATAAATACTAGTCATTCATTTATTCACCCATTCATTCATTCAAGAGATATTTATTGAGCACCTACTACTATGTGTCATACACCGTTCTTCGTTCTTCAGGTAGAGCAGTGAACAAGACATAGGTGGCTCCTGCCCTCCCAGAGCTCATACTTTAATTCCTTTTTAAGTTTATTCATTTTTGAGAGAGAGAAAGACAGAGCATGAGCAGGGGAGGGGCATAGAGAGGGAGACACAGAATCCAAGGCAGGCTTCAGGCTCTTAGCTGTCAGCACAGAGCCCGACACGGGGCTCGAACTCATGAACTGTGAGATCATGACCTGAGCCGAAGTCAGACGCTTAACCGACTGAGCCACCCAGGCACCACCCCCCCGCCCCCCCACTCCCCCTGGAGCTCATACTTTAGTGTGAGAAGACAGACATTAAACAAGGAGCCAGACTCAAAAGAGAAAGACCAAGTACCAAGTGCTATGAAGAAAATAAAATAGGGTGTTGGGAATCAAGACTGGTTGGGGGATCATTTCCTAATGGGGGTTAGGGAGGGCTTCTCTGAGGAGGTGACATATGAGCTGAGACTTGAAGGGGGAGCACCTAGCCATGTGAAAGAATCAGGGCAAGTGTCAGGCAGAGGAAAGGGCAAGTGCAAAGATCCTGGGGCTTATCATGTTTAATAATACTAATCCTACTACTACTAATATTAACTAATAATACTAATACTAATGAGAACAATGATGCTGATGGCATTGGTACTGGAGCGGACAGTGAGGAATGAGGGAGTTGGCAGGAGTCAGGTCACATTACCTTGATGGCCACTGTAAAGAGACTGGTTTCGGGTGAGCACGGGCTGCTTTGGTGAGTGCAGAGGAGGGAGGTATCATACCGTCTGGAGGAATTCAGAAGAAAGTCTGAGCCAGACTCCATGGAGGAGGGAATTAGCTAAGAAGAAGGGAATCGGGTCAGGGGAATGGCACGTGCGTACATCAAGAGGCATAGGAGAACATGGGGTCTTCCAGGAGCTGCGAG
>NW_024412645.1:6021834-6081092 GCF_014898765.1 Herpailurus yagouaroundi | reverse complement strand
ACCCTGGAGAGTGGTGGAGAGGAGGCAGAAGAAGGCTGCCGGAAACCCAGAGGAGTGCAAAGAGACTTCTACACTGCCAAGGTGAGGCTCGGAGCGCCCCCTAGTGGACGTTTCAAAAGGGGTTGGAGAGGGTGAGCTGGAAGCTGGGATTCCAGGTAGGAACCTGTTGCAACAATCCGGACAAGACCATTAAAAACAAAGCAGAACAAAACAAAAAACATTAACTTATTGTGGTTAAATGTATGGAAATAACATAAAGCTTACCTTTTTAGCCATTTTAAGTCTATTACTCAGTTTCATTAAATACATTCACAGTGTCGTGCAGCCATAACCACTGTCTGTTTCCAGAATTTTTTCATCATCTCACACAGAAACAATGTCCCCGGTGAACACTGACCCCCTGTTCCTCCTCCCGCAGCCCCTGCACCCTCTGTTCTACCTCCTGTCTCTGTGAATTTGCCTGTTCTAGATAAGGCAGATAAAGGGGGCCATGCAATACTTATCCTTTTGCGTCTGGCTTATTTCACTTAGCGTAATGTCTTCAAGCTTCATCCCTGTTGTAGCAGGCATCCTGATTTCCTTCCTTTTTAAGGCGGGATAATATTCCATTATATGTATAGAGCACATTTTGGGTATCCGTTGGTCTGTTGGTGGACCCCTGGGTTGTTTCCACCTCTAGGCTGTTGTGAGTAGTGCTGTGAACGTGGGTGTGCAAATATCTGCTTGAGTCCTAGCTTTCAGTCCTTTTGGGTGTGTATACCCAGCAGTGCGATTGCTGGGTCATAAAGCAAGTCTGTTTAACTCTTTGAGGAAATGCCAAAACTGTTTTCCAGAGCGCTGCGCCATTTCACTTTCCCACCAGCAAGGTACAAGGGTTCTAATTTCTCCCCACCCTCACCAACACTAGTTGTTTTCCATTCTGTGTTTTTGATAAAAGCCATCCTCGTGGATATGGAGTGGAATCTCATCGTGGTTTTGATTTGCTTTTCTGTAACAGCTAGTGATGTTGAGCATTTTTTCATGTGCTTGTATCTTCTGCCCATTTTGGAGTTGGGTTGTTCATTTTTTGTTGCTGTTGAGTTTGTTGTAGGAGCTCTTTCTCTATTCTAGATACCAATCCCTTATCAGTGATATTGTTTACAAGTATTTTCTCCCATCTGTGAGCTGTTTTGTTTTGTTTTTTTTTTCACTTTCTCGATAGTGTTTGTCGATGCACAAGGGCTTTTAATTTTGATGAAGACCAGTTTATCTAATTTTTTCGTTGGGGCCTGGAAAATAATTTTTAAAAGTGATGTGTAATACGCATACAGAAAAGAGCACGAATCGTAAGCCAGATGGCCTGGGTTTGAATCCCAACTCTGCAGTCTACCAGCTATGTGACTGAGTGGGTTAACACCTCTGCCTCAGTTTTCCCATATGTAAAACAGGGGTAATAATGGAGCCTACTTATTAGAAATGCAGTGAGGTTAGATGAATTAATGTGTCTAAGGCCCTCTGATCGATAATGGGTGTCACTTGTTATCACTTTGCTGTTATTACCGTGACTACAGTCCATATATTGAGTATCTGCATGATAGACACTATGCTAAGATTATTCACTGTACAAACATTAATCCATGGTCCCATTTACTCCCCACAAACCCCAAGAGATGGGTGTATTCATTGTCCCATATTGTAGGTAAGGAAACAAGCTCGAGCCCTTCTGAGGTTTGCCGAGTGCCATTTCCTGGCACTTTTTTCTAAAGTGACCTCACTATATCCTGAGGTGCTAGGAAGATGCCCATTTTAGAGATGCTAAATGCTTAAGGAGGTGAGTGGACCAGGCACACACAGCAAGGAAACCACAACACCTAGATTGATCCCTGGCCTGTGGACTCCTCCCTTGCAAGTGAGGAGGGGGTAGGTCTCTCCATGTGGAAGAAGGGGCCACTAGGGCTCCCAGGGACTGAGACCTCAGAGGGACCCCAGCCAGGTGTCCACAAGAGGCTGATGAATGATGAAACACCTGTTCCCCTTGCAAAACCTGTCTGCCAGGGCCAGGTGGGTAACGTGGTGAACGCGCCCCCTGGTGGAACTGTGCGGGTTTGCAGGTGCGGGCCCCCCCCCCCCCCCCCCCTCAGTGGGATAAGCCTGAGCTTAACCATTTTTCTGTGTGTTAACCCATTCAGTCTCACTGCAGCCATCTCCTGGGTGAGGAAACGGAGGCCCAGGAGGGTGGGTGATGACGATCTTTCTAGTCCTTTTGTTTCTCCTCCTTGAGAAAGCGTGCCGACGTGTGAGAAGAATGCTAATTTGCGGTGGGCTGATGCTGACTTGACCCTCAGTGTGTTTGAGAAAGTGAGTAACAAACGTATACACTTTCCCCTGCTAACAGTCAAAATTGCTTGTTTCACCTGTCACACCCGGCTGAGACACACCGCTCGCTGGCGAAGTTGCCGGGGTCCACACCTGTTTCCACCTCCCAGGGTACACACACGCATACCAACACACTCGCACGGAGCAGGAACAAACCCCACGGGACCCAGATTCTAATCCGGGCTCTGTCCCCTGCCATTCGGTGGCTTTGCCCAACTCCCTTGAGGCTCACTCTCCTCGTGTGTGAAATGGGTGAGAGAAGCCAGCTCTGTGCCCCACGCAGGCTGTCACGAGTGGGTTAAGGCAGACGTCAGAAAGCTGTCTGTTGCCAAGGAGGAGTTAGTAGCCAAGGTCTTAGGCAGACTTTATAATTCATTCCAGCAACGTTTGCTGAGCACCTGCTGTGCGCCAGAGCGAAGTCAAATTCGCACCTCTTCCTGGAGGATGAAATTGCTTCTGCACTCAGGATCCAATCCAGTGTCCATATGATGGCCCACAAGACAGGGTGTTTCTGTCCTAGCGCATGTCCTGTGCTCACTCCACTCAAGCCACATCGGCCTTCAGAACGGTCCCTTATCACGTCAGGTGTGTTTCTGCCCCAGGGCCTTGGGACATACTGTTTGCTCTCCTCCAGATTCCCTCTTCATTTCCCTTGCTCTCTACTTACCTCTTCTCAGGTCATCTCTCAACCCAATGACACCCCTCGGCGGGGCCCTCCCTGGTGCCATGCCTATAGAAGGACCCCCGGCCCCCAGTGTTCTCTCCCAGTGCACCCCTAGTCATACGCAGTGTCTTCTCATCGCCCAGAGTAGAGTCTCTGAGAGGCAGAGAACACCAAGCACATTGTAGGCGCACAACACATATGTGTGGAATGAATGAATGAAGTATCCCCCCCATGTTTTATAGATTTTATTCACTTAAAGCAGTTTCAGGGTCACCGCAAAATTAAGAGGAAAGTGCAGAGATTTCCCATATACGCCCTGCCCCGACACACGCATAGCCTCCTCCATCATCAACGATCTCCACCAGAGTGGGACGTTGGACACAACGGATGAACCTACAGGGACACGTCGTCATCACCCAAGGTCCGTGATTTACGTGAGGGCTCACTCTTGGTGTGGTATGGCCTGTCGGTTTGGACAAATGCGTAATGATACGTATCCATCATTATGGTATCCTACAGAGTAGTTCCGCTGCCTTGAAAATCCTCTGTGCTCTGCCTGTTCATCCCTCTCCCCCCACCAAACCCCTGGCAGCCTCTGCTCTTTTTTCTGTCTCCATAGCTTTGCCTTTTCTGGAATGTCCTAGAGTTGGAAGATGCGGTCAGCGTCTGTGGACAGGTTTTTGTGCGGCCCCAAGTTTGTAGCTCCTTTGGGGAAATAAATACCAAGGCGCACAGTTGCTGGATAATATGCTAAGACTGTGTATCATTAAAAAAAATTTTTTTATTAAAAATTTTTTAATGTTTTTATTTAGTTTTGAGGGACAGAGAGAGACAGAGCATGAGTGGGGGAGGGGCAGAGAGAGACAGGGAGACACAGAATCCGAAGCAGGCTCCAGGCTCTGAGCTGTCACCACAGAGCCCGACATGGGGCTCGAACTCACGAACCATGAGATCACGACCTGAGCTGAAGTCGGAGCTTAAACAACTGAGCCACCCAGGCACCCCATCATTTTTTTAAGTGTACAATTTAGTGACTTTTAGTATACTCCCAAAGTCATGCATCCACCAGTCAGTTGGAGAAGATTTTCATTACCCACCCCCCCCCCACCCCCCCGGCAAAGAAACCAAGCTCCCCTGAGGAATCAATCCCCAGCCCCATCCTTGGCAATTCTGCCATTTATCGACCCCCTCGGCTGTGCCAGCCTCTGTGCTCAGTTCATTTTCAGGGTGACTCCACAGGTGGGTGCAATTCTTGTTCCCATCTACCGGATGACAAAGCTGAGGCCCAGAGAGGTGAAGTCACTTGCCCGTATCACTCAGCTAGGAGGGGTGGTGCTGGGATTTGAACCCACAAGGAGCCTGTGCTTGGCCTCAATTAGATGTTTCCCAAACTCTGGTCATTCTGTCACCTTGAGTACTTGTCATATTTGTGAACCACCCGGACTAATATATAGTTCATATTTTACTTGAGCTTGATTTGCTTTTTTTTTTTTTTCATGTTTATTTATTTTTGAGAGAGCTAGAGAGAGACAGAGTGTGAGAGGGGGAGGGGCAGAGAGAGAGAGACGCACACACAGAATCTGAAACAGGCTCCAGGCTCTGAGCTGGCAGCACAGAGCCCAACACGGGGCTCGAACTCACAAACCGTGAGATCGTGACCTGAGCGGAAGTCGGACGCTCAACCGACTGAGCCGCCCAGGTGCCCCTTGATTTGCTTTTTTCAAACATGGCACCTTTATCGAAATACAGTTCGCACGTCATGCAATTCGTTCTTTGAAAATGTACAAGTCAGTGGGTTTTCGTACATTCACGGGTTTGTGAGACCATCAGCACAGTCCCTTGAGAACATTGTCCTCGCTCTCAAAAGGAAGCTGCACCCATTCGCTGGGGGGGCCCCCCCCCCCCCCCCCGCCCCCCCCCCGGCGAATGCCGTGGGGGGTTGTGTCTATAGGTTTATCTGTTCTCGGAACCTCAGATAAATGGGACCATCCAGTATTTGTGCTTCTGCGTCTGGCTTCTTTCACCTGCATCATGTTTTCCAGTCATTGCTGCCCTCAAAGAAACCAGGCTCCCCTTAGGAATCAATCCCCAGCCCGGCCGGAGCATGGGTCAGATTTCCATTCCTTTTTATGGCTGAATCATGCCGCACTGTCTGGATAGACCACATTTCGGTGATCCGTGTGTCGGTTTGTTTCCACTTTTTTTGGCTGCTGTGAGCCCTCCCCGCCGCTTTATAGTCCCGTTGTGCGGGTTTGATGTCCTCAGAATTCTAACCTCTCTCTGCACTTTCTGACGAATTGCAGGATCGCAGAGCTGTCGATTGGTTTGTGCACTTCCGCGTTGACCGTGCAAACCCGATGCTCAGTTTGCTGAAGGAGTGAGTGGGCGGGAGAGTCAAGAGAGAGACCTAGGCGGGGAGGAGTCCCCTGGCCTGCTTGTGACAGAGGGCTCAAGGTACAAGCAAAACTGGGTCTCCAAGGGGAGAAGTCGGTCCGGTGGGGAGAGGGGGGAGGGGCCCCCAGGCAGAGGGCCCAGGCTGAGCTGGGCTTGATGGCCTGTGTGGCAGCCCTCATTAGTTATGCTCGCCACACACGGGTGGGGGGGGGGCTACCCCCGTGCTCTCAGGGAGGCCCCTCCATCACTGAGCAGAGAGAAGGGCTTAGAGGAAAAATGGAGAACTGAATAACGGGGCGGGGAGGAGGCAGGGGCCAGAGTTGCCAGGACCGAGTCCCTCTCCACCCGCCTCAGAGGTCTGGTGATTGCTAAATGCCCAGCTCAGGGGCCACCTCAGGGCTTCTGAGTCCAGGTTCACAGGCGCTCTTGTCTGGATTCTGCCTCAGGAGCTGCAGGCAGCGGGCAGGCCCGGCAGGGACGGAGATTTAGTGACAAACGGGGAGACAGGAGGACGCGCGGCCGCCTATTCCAGCCTGTCCCTGCCCTCTGTCCAGTGTCTCAGGCACAATGCGGGATCTGAATCTTCATGTGACATCTCACCATTGTTTTAAAAATCGAAACTTGTTTTTATTTCATTTTGTTTTTTTTAAATGTTTATTTTTGAGAGAGAGAGAGAGAGAGAGAGAGAGAGAGCACGCGCACACGCGTCGGGGAGGGGCAGAGAGAGGGGGGACACAGGATCCAAAGCAGGCTGCACACTGTCAGCACAGAGCCCGATGCGGGGCCCGAACTCACGAACCGTGCGACCATGATCTCAGCCAAAGTCGGACGCTCAACCAATTGAGCCACCCAGGCGTCCCTTATTTTATTTTTTTTTAAGATTTTATTTTTCAGTAATCCCCACACCCAGTGTGGGGCTCGAACTCACAACCCCGAGATCAAGAGTTGCATGCCCCGCCTACCATGCCAGCCAGGTGCCCAAAATCTCACCATTTTTATGTGTTGGAGCAGGAAAAAAAAAAAAAAAGAATCAACATTTTTTTCTTTTTTAATTTTGATATAGGTACTGGTGAAGGTGGGTGGGTGGGTCAGGCCACACTCAGCTGCCTTCAGTTAACACGCTGGGAATTGGCAATTTTGTTTCACACACCTCACCTCAGTGAAGCTTAGGGAAGTGAGGTGGCTTGGCTCAGGCTCATACGGTGGGCGGGGTGACAGGTGGGACTCAGTCCAGGGCTGTTGGACTCTTCTGGAAACCTCCACATTCGGGGGGCGTCAGAAGTGACCCGAGTGTCCTCCAGAGGGTTTTCTAGTGCAATTTCTCAGTTCCAGCCATCTCCTCGCATCCCTGGCCCTGTCCCTTGTTCCTGGTCCCCTGCCACTCCCCATCCTCCTAACATTAAAAAAGGCACCATTTAAGGCCAAACAACAACAACAACAACAAAACAACAACAACATAAAAAACAAAAAGTCACCATTTTCCTTGTGCAGTACTCAAAGTCTACCATCAGAGGGCGAGACGGAGGTGATCTAGTTCCAACATTGTTTTATTATTCATTTTTACCCCGCCTTTTGCATTAGGGCCTTTGCTCTGAAGAAGCCAAGTCTTCTGTGACCATTTGGATTTTCTTTTCAACACATGCCACTGATTTTGGTACACGTGTCACTCAGCTCCGTTCCCCATTAGGTCCCCTTACGGTTTCTATTCTACAAGCCTTGCATGGAGTTCCTGGGCTGAGGTGGGGACATTCTCCTTCAGCCTGCACAGCCCCAGCTGCCCCGTTTGTCTTTACTTAGGATGTTTCTCTTCTGAAGGAATTACTTGGTGGGGAAAAAATTCTGTTTTTATTTTATTTCTAAAAGGAGTGTGGCATATGTATGTGTCTGGGGGGTGGGCAGCCCATGATGACAGCCCTGTGAATATAGAAATGGCATTTCTGACTTGAGCAGACATATTTCCAGAGATGCTAAATCTTCTAATTGAACACAGGGTCCCTTGAGAAGAGGAACATTTGGTCATATTTCAGTTGACTTTGGTTCCATGCCACCTCTTCTGAGAAGCCCTCCTGGGTTGCATCCTTTGCGGTGAATTCCCGGCCCTCTAGCCCCCCAGTGCTGTAGTGGTTTTCTCCCGTAGACCATGCGCTCCCTGAAGGCAAGGATCCCGTTTCACTCAGGCTGACTCGGTGTCCCCTCTGCTCTACAGTGAATCCTCAAGGCATCCAGTGGCTGAGCCCTTGTGGTCTGACACCACCTGGTCTCATCCTCACAAGAGCCCCACGAAGGAAGAAATTATTATCAGCCTCGCTTTACAGCTGAAGAAACTGAGGTGCCGAGAGGAGACACGGGTTGTCCCGGATGATGCCGCGGGCAGGATCGGGGTTAGGGTTGGCACGCAGGCTTGTCTGAGTTCAAGTCGCTGCTCGAGACAGCTTCTTGACCCTTCTTCCTGCAGGTGCTCAAGCAAGGCTCTATGAATTAGCGGGGAGGGGGCCCTTCAGCTGGGGTCTAGGGGCCTCTGGGCTCACATGTGCCCACCTTGGGGATTTTTCCCTGGCTGTGACTTCTGTGTTTTATTTATTTATTTATTTATTTATTTATTTATTTATTTAAGTTTATTTTACTTATTTTGAGAGACAGAGAGAGCACAGGAGGGGCCCAGAGAGGAGCAGAAGGAGAGAATCCCAGGCAGGCTCTGCACTGTCAGCAGTGAGCCCGATGCGGGGCTCGAACTCACAAACCGAGAGATCATGACCTGAGCCGAAATCAAGAGGCAGTCGCTTCACCAACTGAGCCAGCCGGGCGCCCTCTCTGCCTGTAACTTCTTCCCTCAGTCCTTTGTTGTTCTCCCTCCTCCTCCTCTCCGTCCTCCCTCACCTCTTTTTTTCTTATTTTTTCTCCTCCTTTTCCACAAGCTTATTGGAATATAATTTGCATACCATGAAATTCACTCATTTTAACTCTGTAATTTAATAATTTTTAGCAAGTTTACAAAGGTGGACAACCAGTGCCACGAATTCCAGAACCTTTTCATCACCCAGAAAGAAACCTCCTACCCATTAGCAGTCATCCTCCACTCTCTGCCCAGCACCCCCCCCCTCACCAACCACTGACCTACCCTGTGTCTCTATAGTTTTGCCTTTTCTGGACATTTCCTATCAGTGGAATCGTGCACAGCGCGTGGTCTTTGTATCTGGCCTCTTTCCCTGGGCAGCGCGTTCTTAGCCATCTTAGAACATGTATCAGTGCTTTTTTTTCTTTTTTAATGTTTATTCATTTTTGAGAGAGAGAGAGAGAGAGCGAGCAGGGGAGGGGCAGAGAGAGGGAGACACAGAATCTGAAGCAGGCTCCAGGCTCCGAGCTGTCAGCACAGAGCCCGACTCAGGGCTCAAATTCACGGACTGTGAGATCATGACCTGAGCCCAAGTAGGACGCTTAACCGACTGAGCCACCCAGACGCCCCAGCATGCATCAGTGCTTTGGTCCTTTGTGTCGGGCTGGCTCCTTCCCATCCATGGGTGTCTCCCCTGCCTTTCCCAACCCTGTGTGCCCCTCCATGTGGTGGACGGAACCCACTGGGGCATGAGGGGCCGTTGCCGGGTCAGGCTGGGTGGGAAGGGATGAAAACTTGTTCTGCCTTCTACCTCCTGCTCCCCAGGTGTGTGCTTTAAATGTTTTCGAAAGTCCTGCAGTTGATAATGGCCTGTGGGTTGGCTCTGGGCTCCTGCTGGCTTCCTGCCAGCCAGGGTGACTGAACCTAATATGCCGCTAGCCAATCACGGCCAAGGTGCTTTGAGCCCCTGCTGAGAGCCCCTGAGCACTTTACGCGTAGTACCTCATTTCCTCCTCGCTCCGGGGCAGCCACCGTCATCACCCCTATTTTATACTTGGGAGCCGGGGCTCGGCGAGGTTAAATAACCAGCTCAGTATCACATAGCTAGCTACTGCTGGGATGAGGATTTGAACCCAGGCTCGTCTGCCTGCAGCACCTACGCCCTTCACTGGCACCCCGGGCTGCCTCTGTGAGACCTGCTGCCTCCTTCCTGGCTCTCCGTTTCCCCCTTGGATAGCCTTCCGCCCTGTCTGTGCCCTGCTGCTTTCAGAGGTTGTCAACTTCAGGAGCACAGGGGCGTGTATGGCTTCTGTGAGTCCCTTTTTTTTTTTTTAAGTTTATTTGTTTTGAGAGATAGCGTGCGCGTGCATGCAGACGCATGAGCGGGGGAGGGGCAGAGAGAGGGAGAGAGCGAATCCCAACAACACAGGGCTTGAAACCACAAACCGTGAGGTCAAGATCGGAGCCGGAACCAAGAGTCAGACACTTAACCCACTGAGCCCCCAGGCACCTGGCTGTGGGTCCCTTTTTTGGTGGCTGACAGGGTGCCGGGCACGCAGTAGGTCCGCCCTCAGTGTGTGTGGGCACACAGAGGCACGTGTGATTTCTTCGTCAGCAGGTCTAGTGCTGGGAGCAGTGGAAATTCCCAGCCCTTTGGGAAATGGTTACAGAGCACCTACTAAGCGCTGGGCTGTGGGCCAAGGCCCTGCCTGTGGGGAGCCCAGAGCCCTGTGGGGGAGATAGGCTCCCATCCCACCGAGCACCCTGACACACTCAGAGAGGGGGCTCAGTGACTCCTGCTTGCTCGGAGGGCTTCCTGGAAACACGCTGTTTGCATTGGGCTCGACAGATGGTTGCACTTCCAAGGCTGGCAAGGGCATTCCGGGCCGAGGACGCTGTCTGAGCAAAGGCCGGGAGGCTGAGGGTCCACACGTGCTTGAGGAACGGGTTTGGCTGGGGCAGTACGTGGAGGCCGTATGGGTAAGGGCATCGATGGCCAAGCCAGTGGACCCTGAGGGACGACAGGCTTGTGGGGCAAGCAGGCCCTTCTAGCGTCTCGGGTGGTGGCCACGTCGGCTTCGTCCATGTCCGGCCCAGGGCCTGGACACCACAGGTGCACGGGGAGCGTGCGATGGGTGACTGGGCTGCCCGGGCTCCTACGGGATCACAGATCCGGATGCCCGTGAGGGCCGGGGCCTGGTCCAGGCCTGGGTTGGGGGGAGCAGGAGGCACGTGGCCGCTCTGGTCCCTGGGCAGCACCACATGGTTCTGCCCCGTCCGCACAGGAACGCCGGCCTGGTGGGCCAGGCAGCCCCGTGTTCCTAGACAAGCCGCAGCTCAGCATCGCTGCACGTGGCTCCTCAGATGCACGGACGCTGGCAACTCGTCCAAGTAAGAGAGCGCGGAGCCCCTGCCTTCCCTCCCCCGCCAGAAACCCCAACACCCAGACCGTGCCCAGGGGGCTGCCACTTTTCAGTCCCTTCCTTCCCGAATGCCAACGGCAAGTTTAAGCCCCCGCCCCTTGTGGGTGATTTCTGCCAAGCGCCGATCTCTCCGGAGGTCTACATGGTTGTGGTACCATCCGTCTGTTCTTGGATGAACGAACGACGTTAGTAAAAGTTGCCCCGGGACCTGCTTTGGCCGGATGTTGCTCCTGGACTGGGGGGGGGGGGGGGGGGACAGGCTGTCCAGGGGTGGGCCCCCGGGGACGAGGGATTGGAGGAGGGATGGCAGAGAAGCAGAAAGTTCTGCCAGAAGAGGCACTCTGGGACGCCGTGTCTGGGGGCCCGCCTTTTGCCCCGGGCTGGGGGCTGCCGGGAGGGGCAGGACGGTTCCGTCTGAAGCTTCGGGGCTCAACGTGAGCGGGAGGGAACCAGGTGACAGGGGAGGGGGGAGTATACTCATTCTCCAGGACCCCCAACGAACCACCACATACTCAGTGGCTCAAAAACGATAGAAACTTGCTCTCTCGCAGCTCTGGAGGCCAGAAGTCTGAAATCCAGGCATCGGCAGGGCCAGGCTCCCTCCGGGAAGATTCTAAGGGAGGCTCCTTCCTAAGGGAGGCTCCTTCCTGGTCTCTTCCAGCAGTTGGTGGCTCCAGTCTGTGACTCTGTTCTTACATCACGACCTTCCCCGAGGCTGCAACTTCTGTTCCTCTCTTTTAGGGATACGTGTTAGATTTAGGGCCTTGCTCGGGTCATCCAGCATGGTCTCATCTGCAGACCTTTAACCTGATTACGTCTGCAAAGTCCTTTTTCTAAACAAGGTCACATTTACGGGTTCTGGGCGGGCATATCTTTTTTGCAGGGGCCACCTTCAACCCTCTGCGGGGAGAAAGACTGCTTCTGACTCAGGAACAGCACAAGCAAAGGCCCTGTGGGCACATGACTCACCAGGTGGGGGAGGGGCTGGTTAGGGTCCAGTGGTGAAAGGCAGGCAGGGGCCTGGAGCCGGGGGGATGGGAGCCAGGGATAGGAAGGCATTCAAGGTATGCGTGCATGTGTGTGTGTGGGGGGGTGCCTTTGTCACATGTATGCAGGTGGCTCCTCTGCCAGGTGGAGATCAGTCCCATACTAGGGACTGACGCAGACTAGGTGGAGGCCACTTCCAGCCCGGAGAGGGGGCGCTGCTCCAGGGGGCATGCCCTGATGACTGTGACCATCTCTGGGTTGGGGCTTTGTGGTGTTCCCACTTTGGTGGCCGTCCACCCCCCACCGGCCTGGTCCTGGGTCAGCCCTGACTCCCATCTTGGACTTGCTGGTCTGGCTTTTTCACTTTTTTTTTTTTTTTTTTTTTTTGAGGTTTGTTTATTTATTTTGAGAGAGAGAGAGAGAAAGAGAGAGCAGGGGAAGGGCAGAGAGAGGGAGGGAGAGAGAGAGAATCATAAGCAGGCTCCATGCGGTCAGTGCAGAGTCCAACGCAGGGCTCGAACCCATGAACCGTGAGATCATGACCTGACCTAAAGCCTAGAGCCCGGTCCCTTAACCGACTGAGCCAGCCCCCCCAGGCGCCCCTGGCTTTTTTACTCTTTATTCCTCCCACCCCTGCCCCTGTCTCCGTTGTCTCTGTCCCCAGTCTCTCCCCAGCTGTGCTCTGTTGTCTCGTCCCTGACGGTCTCCTTGCCCCTCTCAGGCCATCTGTCTCCTCGCTTCCTCCCTCTTTCTTTG
The DNA here is from genome assembly GCF_014898765.1 of Herpailurus yagouaroundi. Classification (NCBI taxonomy): domain Eukaryota; kingdom Metazoa; phylum Chordata; class Mammalia; order Carnivora; family Felidae; genus Herpailurus; species Herpailurus yagouaroundi. The sequence continues at coordinate 6,068,680 of NW_024412645.1, read as the reverse complement.
CGCTCCTCTCCTCTCCTCTCCTCTCCTCTCCTCTCCTCTCCTCTCCTCTCCCGCCGCCGCCGCCGCCGTGCCCCTTCTTCGCCAGATAGGCTTTGCTCTCGGGAACCGTGCTTCCCCCATCACCGCCCCATCCCTGTCTCTGTCCCCTCTGCCCCGTCCCACCCTCTTCCCTCTGGGTCCTCATCCTTGTCGGGCCAGTTGGAGACTGCATAGGAATAGCCTCCCCTCGGCCGCCTCCCCTCTCGGGACTGGTGGGTAGTCAGTCAGCGTGTCACTAGGCAAGGGCCACCTGTCCCCCTGTTCTGTTAGCCCCTCAGTGAGGCTTGACTGTTCTTCAGTCCCTCGGTACGCCACACACACCCGAGCTGTACAGCCAGCAGGGATCCGGCCTCCAACTGGGCCGTTAGCCAGCGAGCGGGGCCCTGTCCCCTCTGGTTGTGCTGTCAGGACGCGGCTCTGTGCCTGTACCATCAGCCAGTCGGTCGGCGAGCGGGGACACGGGCCCTACCTTCCCCTGCACCCTCCGGGAAGGAGGGACCGGCCCTTGACTGACTGTCAGGCGGGCAGTGAGCCCTGCCTGCCGGATGTGGGATGTCAAGAACTTGTGAAGCCACGGGCTTGCCTTTGAAGAGCTTTGAAGTTCACCCCACGTTCTCCTCAGCTGCTGAGCTCAGCTCTCCCCTGTGGCGTTCAGATGAGCTTCCTGTCAGCCGCTCGGCCCAGCACTGGGTTGCGGGGCTGGTGTGGGTGCAGATGGGCCCAGGGGTCTGGGGGGGTGGGAGCCCGGCTCTGAGCCAACGCCTCTGCCCAGCGCTACGTCCCCACCCTCCAAGGAGAGGCCTCAGGCCTGGCTCCTGTGTGGAGGGCTCACCGTGTGTGCCCGTCTCTGGTCCCGGCCTAGGCCGGCAGGTGGTCTGGAGCAGGGGGCTCTGGGTCTGCCTCACGGCTTGGTTGTCCCACTCACCTGGGGCAACTCCCTTTTGCCTTTGGGAGCCTCAGTTTCCTCATCCGGCTGGCGGAGATGATAACGCCTCTCCCGTGGAAATGCTGCGGGAATGAGACGAGAGGTTTTGGTATCATCGTACCTCACTGAATTTGCAGAACGCTGGAAGGTGGGGATCATCCATCCCATTTTACAGAAGGGGTAACCGAGGCTCAGGGAGGTGGAGAGACTTGCCACCATCAGCCTCTTTGGGAGGAAACATCCAAGAAGGGTCCCCCGGGAGGGCCGTAGAGGTGCTATAATTTGCATTTTTAATCTCTGCAAATGGATGCTTCTCCCACACCCCCATGTCACGCAGCTGGCAGATGGCGACTCTGGGAGCTGGTCTCTCCTTCCCTCAGCAGTCCTGACTGCCCACCAAAAGGACAGAACCCAGAACTCACGTTTGGGAAGCCCAGGTTCCAGGTTTGGCTCGGTTTCCAACTCATGTAGCCTTGACCAAGTCTCTAGCCTTCTCTGGGCCTCAGTTTTCCCCTCCCGTAAAACGGGGACAACCAGGCCCTCCTTCCACTGCGAGTTTTGTTGAGTCAGAAGGAACTTGATCGGAGCCAGGAGGGGCTATGGACGTCAACTGATGGGATCCATCTGAGCTGATTTATTTCCTTTCCGTGTGAGGAGCTGGATGGGGGAGCTCCCCCTCACTGTGTGGTCTGCCACTCACTCAGACGCTCACGCGTACACACACAAGCACACACAGGCCCTTTTTCGCAAAACACACTCAGACACACACAATTACACTCACACACGGAGAGGTGCACGCACACAGGCACACCCTGTCTCTTCCTGCCTCACGGCTGAGCATCCGGAGAGGGGGGAGGGCGCCGGGGTCCTCCCCCTCCCCCTCCCCCTCCCCCCCCCTCGACCCTGCAGCTGGGTTTGGGAGGAGTCGCCCCTGGGCCCGCCCCCCTGGACGAGCCACCGGAGATGTTCCAGGCGGGGCTCACGGGACCCGAGCAGTGAGTGACATCCCCACCCCAGAGGTGGCTGTGGCCATTAGCGGGGCCGTCTGGCCGGTGTCCTGGCTGTCAGCCGGCCTCTGAATGATTCATGCCGCCTTGAACTTGACTCCGGCGTGGCCAGTCGAGCGGGAAGAGCCGCCCCCTCCGGAGAAAAACTGGAAACGCGCACAGTGCCGGCCGCATAACCCCGGGCGTCTGAAATGGAGTATTATTACTGTCCCAGCCTCCTGAAACTCTTGCAGTACCTCTGGGTGAGTGTGGCCGCCCGGACGCATACTGTTTCCTTCTCTCCCGCCTCAGACCAAGTTGGTCTTGGGCTCTGTCTGGTCAGCGGTGTCTCTGTTGTCTTCAGAAATGGTGGCTGTTTTCAAGGAGGAGGGCGCGTTGGGGAAAGGGATGGGGGGTTTGAAGAGCACCGAGTCCAGAATCTCGTGATCACTGGTTCCCCAGGGCCGGGCACCAGTGGCCTCCCCTCTGGTCCTCAGGGAAACCAGAAAAACAGGGACAGCACTAGTGAGGTTTTCGGAAAGTGACATTTCTTTGATTTAAAGGACTATTCTTTATTCCGAAATGATATCCCTCTTGCCTTCGTGGGTGAAAACATCCTGTCTTTTATGATGAAAAGAACAGATTTCGGTCTCCTTTCAAGGAACTTTGTAAGCAAGGGTAAAAAGTTAGAATCCTTTCATTGCGTTCTCTCCTCTGTATAACAAAGGGGGAAGAAAAAAACCCCACAACTTTTTTTTTCTGGTGAAATACCAAAGTCGGGGAACCCCGCGGAAGTGCTTTGTGGGGTACCAAGTGCTTTTTCGGATCTTCTGACGCTGAAACTGACCGGGCTGTGTGTGCCCAGGAACGTTGCTTCCCTCTCTGGGCCTCTGTTTCCTCATCTGTGCAACTAAGGGGTGGGTGGTGGGCGATGGCGGGTTGTGTGACATTCACCAGGGCTCTGTGAACAGAGGGGCTTAGCGGGGAATTGTCATGAGTGGGTCTTGGAGTTTTCCAGAATGCTTGCCACCAGGTTGAAAACGCCCAGGAGGGAAAGGCTTGGGAAATATTATTTTTCCCCCTGCTGAATGTTTGCAAATACTTCAGATGCCTTCTCACCCAGGGAATTTTCCGGAGCTCCTAAAAATACAACTTTAGGAAACATTGTTCTTCACCCGTCTCTCCCCCAGCGTCTGTATTCCTCCTCAGGCTCCTGGAGCAGATGAAAAACAGGAGACCCTCCTGGTCCATATCCTTTGATCACTGATGTTTGAATATTGTCATATTTTTTAATGTTTATGTTTTTTTGAGAGACAGAGAGACAGAGCAGGAGCAGAGGAGGGACAGAGACACACACACACACACACACACACACACACACAGAATCCGAAATAGGCTCCAGGCTCTGAGCTGTCAGCACAGAGCCTGACGTGGGGCTCCAACTTGTGACCTGAGCTGAAGTCGGATGCTTAACCGACTGAGCCACCCAGGTGCCCCTGAATATTGTCATATTTTAAATGTAAGGCAATATTTATTGATTTATTTTTGTCTTTTTAATTATAAAAATAATATATGGAGGTGGTAGAAAACTTTTGAAAAATCCTAAAGGACATAAATGAAGGAAGAAAATAAGTCACCCATAGTCATGTGTCTTTTTGAAATCTGTTGTCCACAGTGACCCAATGACCTTGATGTGCCCAAGTGTGTGTCAGGCTCTGGGCTTGCTGTTAGGGAGGCTGTGATATTGTGATTTTTTTTTTTTTCAGAAAAAATTTTTTTTCTAATTTTTGAGAGAGAGAGAGAGACAGCGAGAGCAGGGGAGGGGCAGAGAGAGAGAGGGAGGCACAGAATCCGAAGCAGGCTCCAGGCTCTGAGCTGTCAGCGCAGAGCCCAATGTGGGGCTCGAACCCACAAACTCGAAGATCATGACCTGAGCCAAAGTCGGATGCTCAACCGACTGAGCCACCCAGGCGCCCCTGTGATACTGTGATTTAGGTAAGAAATACGTATTTGGCCTTCCTTCCTGTTTCTGGCACAGAGTTCCTAAAACCCTGGAATTTCCTAAGTGATAAGGGAGCAATAAAGGTGTCCTGAGATTATGTTAATGATGTGACTTTTGGACCCCACCTAGGGATGGGGACTGGTTGCCAGGGGAACCAACTATGGGATTAGAAAGTTAGAAATCTCAGTCCCACACCTGACCTCCAGGGAGGGGAGAGGGGCTGGGGGTCACAATAATCCCCAGCGGCCACAGATTTAATCAGCCATGCCTATGTAATAAAGTCTCCATATAAAACCTAAAAGGACAGGGGGTGCTTCTGGGTTGGTGGGCACGTGGAGATTTGTAGACAGGTGTATAGGCTAGCTCAGAGAACACGGGAGCATCGCACCCTTGCCCCAGACCCTGCTGCGTGCACCTCTCCCATCTGGCTGCTCTCCGGTTCCATCCTTTTATAATAAGCTGGTGATCTCGTAAGTAAAATGTTTCCCTGAGATCTGTGAGTCACTCTTGCAAATCAATTGGACGCGAGGAGGAGGTCATGGGAACCCCGGGTCCACAGCCAGTCTGTCAGAAGCCCAGGTGACAACCGAACCGGGACTCGTGATTGGCATCTGAAGTGGTGTGGGAGGCCATCGTGCAGGACCGAGCCCTTAACCCAACCCGTGGGATCTGATGCTGTCTCCAGGTGGATAGTGTCAGAACTGAGTTGAAATGGTAGGACACCCAGCTGGTGTCAGAGAATTGCTTGGTGGTGTTGGAAAAAAAAAAAAAATACGTGTTGGAATTGGTGTCAGAATCAGAAACGCAGAGCTGATAGACACAAGCCTGGTGCTCTGTGTGGACTCTGGGCACCTCAGCATACGTTCACTTAACACACGCCGACTGCGGTTTGGAGCTATAGGATCAGATCCTCGGAATGCAGGTGAACAGCATAGACAGGGCCTTGTGGGGTCACAGGCCCTGCACAAGGAATTGGGACAGACAGCACAGGTGTGTTAGGATGGGGTGGTTCACAGAGCTGTGGGGGACACGGTCTCGTCGGGGGTCGGGGGGTCCAGGAGAGTCTCCCGGGGAAGCTGAACACTAAAGAATATGTAGGAGCTGGCAGGTGGATGCTAGGGTAGGGCAGGGGGAAGGGTGCGCCAGGGAGAAGGAACAGCATGTGTGAAGGGCTGGGGTGGGTGATTGAAAGGCATGCTCGAGACTGGTCCCAGAAACCAGCACAAACTCAGCCTGGCCGGTGGGAGGTGGGGGGGATGTCGAGGAGGACGCTGTCAGCCTCGCAAGGGCAGCTGTGGGGGACAGGTGGACAGAGACACGGCTCCTTCCCTGGCTTTGCCCCCAACCCCCGGTGTGGCCTGGGGCAAGTCTGGTTCTCTGGGCCTCAGTCTCCCCATCGGAACCATAACGAGGTGGTTTAGAGGGTCTTGCCAGGTGTGAATCCCAGAGATCCGGTCTTCACTGCCTCCTGTGGGTGACCAGGTCCTGGAGCATTGAGGCGCCGTGTGTCCTCACTGCTGGCTTTGCGGCTCACCCACGTCTCCCTCCCTCTGCCCCACCAAAGACAGCCTGGCGCACGGATAACAGGATTAGCCCTGTGTCTGGAATGCGAAGCTGGAAACCCTTGCTTGTTGAGCTTCTGAGAAAGCTGGGGGACGTGGAAACCCCTCAGGCTTCGGCTCTGGATCGTGTCAGAGCCACCTGGTGTCGGGCAGGCCAGTTGACCTCACTGGACCTCAGCTTCCTCATCTGCGAAGTGGGGACACGTCACCTTCCTCATTTGCTTGTTGGGACCATCCCTGGGAACCCTCTTAGCTTGAAGGTCTAGAAGTCGCTGCTCAGCAAATGCGAGCTCTTCCTCTCTCCCAGGAACCTTCCATCAGATTGAGAGTGACCAGCTGGCCGCTGACTATCGCACGTGTCCCTAGGCGGTGGGGGGATGGGAGAGGGTGCCTCTCCCCATCCTCGCCATAGAGGCGAATCCACCTTCCCTCCGCCCATTCATTGTCCCATGACCCTGGTGTTTTAAAGTTACTTTTTAATTTTAGAATACTTTTAGATTTCTAGAAATGTCGCACACATAGTAGGGGAGTTCCTGAACCCTTCCCCCCATCTCCCCCCATGTTCGCGTCTTGCCATAACCACCATACATTTACCCAAAAGAAGCGATTGCTTCAGTACTATTAACTAAATGGTCAATTTTACTCCACCGGTTCCCATCCGGGGGCAGTTTTGACCTTCAGGGGACACTTGGCAATAGCTGATGACCTCCTTTGACTGTCACAACTGAGGGAAGAGGGTTGGTACTGGCATCTGGTGGATACAGGCCAGGGATGCTGAACAGGATGGCCGCCCACCCCCCAAGCTCCCCCCCACAGAGAGTGATCTGGCCTGAGACGTCCATTAACCCCGAGGCTGAGAGAAACATGCCTGATTCAGGTTTCACCCGATTTTCCACCAACATCTTTTTTCTGTTCCAGGACCCAAGCCGGGATCCCACCTTGTATTTTGCCTGTGAGTTTCACCCATAACAGGGGCCCGCTGACTGCAGGCTGGGCGAATGAGTGCTTAGATATCCACATCGTTGTGTGTGCCCACTGATAATGAGAACGTTTGCCCACACCGCTGAAAAACACTCTGCAAACGTGCTGTTTGATGGCTGCTTAGAATTCGCACGTGTCACCAGCCTTGGCTATTTGCCATCTTCCTGGGGCTTTCACTATACGTACAACTTAGTGATGGTTGTTCTCAGCCTTCAATACATTTTTTTAAGTTCTTATTTAAATTCCAGTCGGTTAACATACAGTGTGATATTCGCTTCAGGTGCACAATGTAGTGATTCAGCACCTCCACACGTCACCCGGTGCTCATCCCCAGCGCCCTCCAGCCTTAAATGTGTATTTACCTTTCAGGTCATTTCGAAAGTCAGCTTCTTAGGGGCCAGGCGTCCACTGCAGCAGGTTTCTGCAAACTTGTCATTTGTTGATGGGATGTCAGTGGCTTCCTGTTGGTGGCTCGGGTCCATCACACAGCTACAGGTCTTACTGGGGGCGGGGGGAGAAACCGCCGGCCCCCACCATCCCGCCCTGTCACCAGCCCAGCGTCAGCTGGGACGCGGGGGAGGGAAACTGTTTCTGTTTCAAATCATTAGTAACTGTAGCTGATGACTGAGCCGCCATGGCTGTTTTGAGTTACTTAATCTCCTTTGTTGCCGGGATAGCTTAGCCAGACAGTCCCAAGGCTGGTGGCCTTTTTGGGGCACTGACATCAAGCTGGTGTGGCTCGAGGTTGTCAATTGCAACAGCAGTAGCATTGATGGTAGTAATAATTAATAATAATAATTAATAACGGCCAGCACCATTCCTGCTGACCATTCACAACATCCTGGCTTAGTGCCTCTCGTGGATGTCTCATCCTATCCTCACCAGAACCCCATGGGTAGATTTCATGATCGCCTTTGTTTTGCATTTAGGGAAACGGGCCCAGAGAGGTTAAGCAGCTCATCTAAGGTTCCCCAGCTGGGAGTTGTCAGAGCCCAGATCTGAGCTTAGGACTCCAGTGTGTCACTTTACTTCACTGAGCCTGTTATTCTGGTTTCTCTGGTGGGGAAACTGAGGCCCATGGGATTGAGGCAGCTTGCCAGCCTACCGGTTTTTATTCACAGCAAGCTTTGCAAGGTGGAAGATGATAGAAGGGTGTTGCACTGGGCCAAGCAGGTCTGGAGAGAGAGAGAGAGAGAGAGAGAGAGAGAGAGAGAGAGAGAGCCCTGGCTCAGAATCCCGACTTCACCAAAAAGCAAGTCCCATTACTGCTCCGGGCCTCAGTTTCCCTATCTGTAAGTGGAAGTCGTCGGCCCCACCTAGCCAGGCTCCACTGAGGATTCACTGTGATAAGGGCATTAGTATTCTTGGCGCAGGGCTGGACTCAGAATGGGTGCTCTGTTTCGAGATGTTCTTTTTTGGGGGGATGGGGATGGCTCTGCTATAATGGCAGAGACGCCCTGCACCCCCCACCCCCCAGCACACACAGACTTTCCCAGGCTCAGAGAGCCTGGAGGCTGCCTCGTGGCTGGCCACCTTCATCTAGTCTGTGTCACCCACAGCTAAGGGGCTTATCAGAATGGCACTTCCGGCAGCTTCTCCTGGAAGCTGCCACGTGACATGGAGTCCAAGATCGAGGACGGTCCCCTGTGCTGTTGGTTGTGGGTCCCTCCCCTGCCCCTTCCGGGGTCGGTGGTTCAGTGGCTCGGTCTCTGTGGAATGAGAGAGGGAGACCACTTTGCTTCCCCTTGTGGTTGGTAAGATTCATCTCCCCTCGCTTGACTCCATGACTGGATTTTTTTTTTTTTTTAATTAGGAAAATGTCCAAATGTCTTAAGTGTGGTTAAATTGGCTGTTCTTTCCCTCGGGCTTCCTTGCTGCTTGTTTGCTGAGCTACATCCCTCGCTCAGCTTGTCACCACGTCCAGGCGATAAGGGCACGCACGAACCGTGCCCACCACCCATGAGTGGCATCATGATAATCCTTATAACAACCCCGCGAGGTCGGTATTGTCGCGTTTCACATTTGAGAAAACAGAAATTCCAAGAGGTTGAGTACCCACCCGATGTTAAAAGGCCCGTAAGGGTGGGGCCGGGCTTTGAACTCGGGAAGCCTGACGTCAAAGCCGACGTGCTTGGTCACTGCACACGGCTTCCCTCGGCCTGTCCTGCTCACTGTTGAGTCCCCAGCCGCTGGCACCGTGTCTGGCACCTACTGGTTGGGCACTGGACGAGGGCTGATGGACCACGCGACCGGCCCAGTGTGTCACAGGTGTCGTGGGGACGAGCTGCCCGTGAGCTCCGACGTGGTGCCCGGCGCTCAGCACAAGCCCGTCAACGGTCGCCGCTGCTACTGTTGTTATTTTCATGACCAGCTCCTGCGTCTCAGATCTTGGCGCCTTCCGTGTGTGCTGAGGCTTGGTGTGTCTTCGCAGTGTTTGTGGCCAGAATAGAAGAACTGGCTATTTTTGTGCTGTTTGGCTTGGGCCTGGGGTTTGGGCCGCGGGGCGCCTTGCGTCACGAGAGGTTTGCATCCGACCCGAGCCGTGATCAGGAAGCCAGGTTGCAGAGCTGAGAACGGGGTCTTGGAGCCAGGCTCTCCCGGCTTCCAGCCCCCACGGAGCCGCTTCCTAGTGGAGTGTGGGGCTTTGAGCAAACCCCTTCACCTCGCAGAAAGTCAGCTTTGCCACCCGTAGAGTGAGGATAATGACAGCATCTCCTGGGGGGGGGGGCGTCCTGAGGACTCAGTGAAGTAATGCAAACAAAGCTGGCCCGTAGTAGGTCTTGAATAAGTGCTGATGACTGATGTCAGCACAGACACCTAATGGGCCCTCAGTTCGATTCAGGTAAACACATGTGCCAGGCCCTGAGCGAAGGGCTTGGGATACATCGGTGAACAATGTGGTCAAAGATCCCTGTCTCAGGGATTAACATTCCAGTGGGTTCAGGCAGTGAACAATGGGCATGATACATAAGAGCATGTATAATGTGTCAGGGGGTGGAGTGTGCTGCAGAAAGAAGGAAGTAAGCAAGTAAGAAGGCTCAGGAGGACTTGGATGGGTGGGACCGGGGGGCCTACCTAAGAAGGTGACATTTGGACAGAGACTTTGGAAGAGGGGAGGGAATAGGCCAGGGAAGGAAGCTCGGGGGAAGAGGCAGCAGCCGGCGCCAAGGTCCTGTGGTCCGCGTGTGCACAGGTGCTTTCGTGAATCTGGAAGGAGGCCGGGGTGGCTGCCGAAGAGCGAGCGAGGGGAGCAGAGTTGACAGCAAGGTCGTGGAGGTCACTTGAAGGACTTTGCCTTGTGCTGTGAGGGTGACGGAGCCGTGGAGGGGTGATACCTCGAGTGACACAATCTGACGTGGTTTTGAATGGAGCTCCCCGGGTTGCCACACATGGAGCAGACTGAAGCGGGACCAAGGCAGGACGAGGAAGCGCAGTGAGGGACCCCCGCAGGTGTCCAGGGGGGAGGGGGTGGTGGCTCAGACCAGGGGCAGCGGAGGAGGTGGGGAGAAGGGGGCAGGTTCCGGATCTGTTTTGAAAGTTGAGCGACAGGATTTGCTGGTGGATTGGATGTGGGGTGGGAGGGGAGAAGAGTCCTGAAGACGCTGAGGGTTTGGGGCCTGGCCGTTGGAAGGGTAGAGGTGCCATTGACTTTCTTCAGGAAAACTTGTAGGTGGGTGGGTTTGCAACTGAGGCAGATCAGGACTCGGCTTTGGACTTGGGGGGTGGAAAGAATATCTGTCAGACACCCCATGTTGTCACGTGTTCCCCATCCTCTCCCCGGCCTCGCTTTCCCCGTCTGTACAACAGGAACGGTAACTTCTGCCCTGCCCGTGTCTAACGGTCGTTGAGATGCTCGGGTGGGAACTTTTATTTTATTTTTTTTAAAGTGTATGCATTTATCTTGAGAGAGTGAGAGCAGAGGAGGGTCAGAGAGAGAGGGAGAGAGAGAATCCCAAGCGGGTTCTGTGCTGTCAGCGTGGAGCCCGATTTGGGGCTTGAACTCAAAGATCCATGAGATCATGACCTGAGCTGAAATCAAGAGTCAGGTGCTTAACTGAGCCACCCAGACGCCCCTGAGTGGGAATGTTAAAGGGCCTCCCGGGAGGGTCAAAATACCAAGTCCGCGTGGTGAGATTTTTTTGGCCCCTTAGATAATTCCTGGCATTTCTGAGCCCCCACTAGGAGGCCCTCAGAGCCTTTAGACACAAGCAGGCCCTGCTAACCCCCATTGTAGGGTTCACAAGAATCCACCGGGCACATCCATCATGGTGACAGTTCCCGACTCTTCCCTGTTAGGGCCCCTCCTGGCAGGACCACCATCCCATCCCCCCTGTTAGTCTGCAGGATCCTCAACATAAAAGGAAAAGAGAACCTTGTGATGTGCGTGGCTCCCCCGGCTCGTCGGGCCCCTCCCGGGTCCTCGGTGGGCCTCAGCCACACTCCCATGCCTTTGGGAGTTCCGTGCTGACCGGATGAGATGAACCCTGCTCTCGAATGGAGGGCTTGCAGGCCGGCAGCCCTTGCCATCCCAAAGGAACCGTGGCTGAGTTTCAGACATTCCAGGGCTTCAAGCATTTGGAAGGGGCGTGCCAATTCTGTGACGGCCAAAAGGAATGATAAATGCAGGGTAGAAGCTCTGGAGGGGTGGGCCTGTGGGCAAAACACTTCTGGGAGCCAGGAGTCCCAAGCGTGATTGCTGTGTGACCCCAAGGCAATTGCTTGCCCTCTCTGGGCCTCAGTTTCTCTATTGGTATAATGAAGTATTGGACTGGGTTCTCCTTAAGGTTTTTTTTGTTCTGTTTTCGTTTTGTTTTTTACTGTGCACAGTCTCCCAATTCTATGAGTCTAGTAAAGAACGGAGCTTTGGGGTCAGACAGGCCCGAGTTTAAATCCAGCCTTCCCTGCTGTGTGACCTTGAGTGAGGGGCTTCATGTCTCTGAGCCTCAGTTTTCTCTCTGGGGATGAGAAATCCCCCTTTCTCAATGGGGATTATGTAAGCATCTCATTGCAGAGACCAGCAGGGAGAGCACCTGGCACGCGGTAGTAGGCACTGTACAGGTGGAAACGTTCCTTCCGGCGAATATTCTATGAACCACATAGTATATAATATAGGATGCTAACTAGCTGCCTGACTGGCAGAATGATTTCCAGGTTGAGACGCTAGAGGGCGCTCCTGTTCTAACAAATCACCTAGCTCTGAGGTGGACTTTTAATTTTTATTTTATTTTATTTTACTTTATTTTATTTTATTTTATCTTCTTTATTTTATTTTGTTTTGTTTTTGTTTTGTTTTATTTTATTTTTTTGTTAGTAATCATGGTTTTCTTTTTTCTTTTTTTACTATAATTTATTGTCAGATTGGTTTCCATGCCACACCCAGTGCTCATCCCAACAGGTGCCCTCCTCCCTGCCCATCACCCACTTTCCCCTCTCCCCCACCCCCCCATCAACCCTCAGTTTGTTCCCAGTATTTAAGAGTCTCTTATGGTTTGCCTTCCTCCCTCTCTGTAACTTTTCTTTTCCCCCTGCCCCTCCCCCCTGGTCTTCTGTTAAGTTTCTCAGGATCGGCATGTGAGTGAAAACATATGGTATCTTTCTCTGCCTGACTTATTTCACTTAGCATAATACCCTCCATCCACGTTGCTACTAATGGCCAGATTTCATTCTTTCTCATTGCCAAGTGGTTTTCCATTGTATATATAAATCCGTTCGTCAGTTATGGACATTTAGGCTCTTTCCTTAAAGCAGCCACATACCTTAGTGTGTGTAACCCTCTCCAGAGAGGCAGGTGCTTGAATTATCCCCATGTTGCGGATTGGGTCGTTGAGGGAAACCTGACTTGTCCAAGGTCACATGGAGAGAAGGCATCAGAACCTGGTTTCTGGGGCAGGGCTTTTTCACCTGGAACCCACGGTCCCTCTTTGCACCCCGAGGTCTCCCGCGGCCTGAGTTCTGGTGCCCAGGAAGGAGGAGTCAGGCTACTCGGATCAGTCTTGGTGGGATAAGCCAGGCCAGCCCCTGGGCCCTGGTCCTTTCAGCCCAATATCGAGAAGGGGTATAGTGTAGGATGTACATGATGGAGGGGGGTGGGGTGGGTACATTTTGCTGAATCCTAGGATGCTGGTCCCTGGAGAGAAGCTGTACCTTTTTTGTTTGTTTGTGTGTTTTGGTGGTAAATCTGGCTTCAGGCCATCAGTAATGGACGAGTAAACAACTCCTTGCGGGTCAGTGCCTGTCCTGCTGCCCACTTTTGTCACTGGTGGGCAAAGGACTTTTCCAGAGCTGAAAAGGGACTTGGATTTGGGACTTGCGAGCTGAACGAATATAGGGTTTCCATGTTTGAGGCAGAACGGATACGTGGGAGGCAGCCTGGGAGCCAGGATACTGGGGTCTGGTCCCACTCTGGGCCCAGCGACTTCGTCTTTGAAAGGCACTCACTGGCTTGTCTCAGGGTCGGCTTGCCGTGCAGGTGTACTGAGCGCCTGCTCGGGGCTGGGCCCTGAGCTGGGTCTTAAAGCCTGAGCAGGACCAGCGGGGAATGGACATTCTGGTGGCAGGACCAGCTGGTGCAAAGGCCTGGCGGTTCTGGAAGAGGTGGGAGATGAGAGGGTATCTTTATTTGGAGCCTAAAGGACATAATATCAGTATTTCCTCAAAGGGGAAGTGATGGTATGCGTGAGAAGGTTGTCAAGAAATTTGGTCCTAATTGTTCATTTGAGAAAACCCCTTGCTTTCTTTTTAAGGAAACGTCTCTTTATTTTTTATGGAGAAATCCTGAGGTAGGGAGGGGAAAATGTTTGTAGATCTATTCTGTTTAATGTTATATTAATATTTTGTATTAGCCGTGCAGTCCTAGAACGTAAGCACGTTCATGTGGCTAACGTAATATCATTTTATAGTCACGACGTAAATGCAATAACACGGTAACAGGAGGTGTTTTTTACCTTCTCTTCTGGGGCCAGGGTATGTCTTCGCCAGGACGGCCAGATTAAATTACCGTGGCCCAAGTGGCCTACACGACAGAAATTCATTTTTTCACGGTTCTGGAGGTTAGGAGTCCAAGATCAAGGTGCTGGTAGGTTTGGTTTCTCCTGAGGCCTTTCTTCTTGGCTTGCCGACGGCTACCTTCTCGCTGTGTCCTCACATGGCCTTGCCTCTCTGCTCATGCACCCTGGCGCCTGTGTGTATCCCTATGTCCTCTTCCTATGGGGACACCAGTCAGATGGGATTAGGGCCCACCCCGAGGGCTTCATTTTAACCTAATCACCTCTCGAAAGGCCCTGTGTCCAAATACAGTCACATTCTGAGGTCCCAGGACCAGGGCTTCCGCATTCAAATTTTGGGAAAACACAGTTCAGTCCATAGCAGCCAGGCACCACGCAGAGCGCTTCGTGTGGCTTTATTTTACCCTCGCGACAGTCCTGCGAGGGAGAGGCTGTTACCACCCCCATCTCACAGATGATGAAACTGAGGCTCAGAGACAGGTGAAGTCGCTTGCAGAAGACCACACAGCGGCTCAGCCGTGGAGCTGGGATTCGATCCCATACGGTGTTGCCTCAGAGCCTGCACTGTGTTAGTTCACGTTTTTAGGTTGACTTTAATCCCGAGGATGCCTCTTTTAATCTTTCACAATTCTGTCGAATTTACCGGACGTTTCCTGATTGCCAGTCTGTACTCTGCCCTGTCCTTGTTTAGGTGCAGTTGGAGGAGACCCAGACGGGGAGGGAAGGTCCTCCCCAGACCCTGGTCCTGTCCCAGCTTGTTGGCCTGTTGGCCACCTTCCCAGGGGGGCGTGCCGGGGGCCGCCCGCTCCCTGCTCTGCCCCTGATTGCCCGTGTTTGCCGAGAGCAGCCTGGGCCCATGAAAGCAGCCTTTGTCCTCCTGGAGGGATGACCTAAGTCCCGTCTGGGGAACAAAGCGTCGACCTGCCACGTGAGTTCAGGTCAGCCCCAGTAGCCTGCAGAGTCTCTCAGGCTGCCTGGGGAGGGGGCAGCCTTGGTCACAGGGAGGCTGATTAGGTAGGCTTAGGAAAGCCGCAGAGCCCTCCGGTGTCCTGAGCGCCGAAGCCAGGGGCTGCTGTGTGCACAGAACTTTACAGCTTCCAAAGTCCCCCGCTCTCTGGTTTAGTGCATCCTTTCAGATGGTGCAAGGTCTACAGGTCAGGGACTCAGATAGGCAGGTACCAGGTGTTTTGGGGAACCACTTCCAAAACATGGGGGTATAAACCAGCCACTATTTAATATGCTCATAGTATTTGGTAGGTCAGGCAAATCGGACAGGGCTCGGTGGGGACAGCCGCTGTGTGATCGTTGGGGGTCAGCTGGGAGCCCTGAATGGCTGTGGGCTGGAATCATCCGGAGGCTTCTTCTCACCTCCCTGCCCGGTGCCTGCGATGAGCTGGGAGCCGGGCTTCTGTGGGACTGTTGACCGGGCACCTAAATGCGGCCACTGCAGCCTGGGCTTCCCCAGCCACAAGCCCACGAGGCAGATGTCATCCTTTATGATGGACACAGCCCCCGGGAGTCACTTCCACCGCTCCCTGTGGATTGAAGCAGTCTCAAGCCTCCTTCCCCCTGGATTCCAGTGGAGGGGACACGGACCCACCTTCCAGTGGGAGAAGTGCCAATTTGCAGTCACGTTGCAAAGCCACCCTGGCTAGAAGTAAAAGAAAACGTGACTAGGTATCATTTATTGAGCACTTACTGTGCACCACGGCTTCATGCGGATTAAACCTATAGGATCGTCCCCACAGCCCCCAGGAGGGGGTGGATTCAAAGCCTGCTGTTTTCCTGGCACATTTGGCCCGAGAGGGTGGGGGAACCGAGGGAAATCAACATCGGTGTTGAACTTGCCACAGTCGGAAGTTGTGGGCTGACTTTTCCCCCCTTCCTTTTCCAAACTTAGAATATCCCTCAAGTTCTTGAAAATTCTCAAGTGTCTGATTCATCTCGTCCCCACTCACCCATCCTTGCTTCTGGCGCTCAGTTTCTCTCTCCGGGTGCTGAGTGTCCCCGGGGGGGGGGCCCCCCCACCGCCGCACCCCTAACCCCTTCTCCACTCTGTAGCCCTGCGGGGAGGGCGCACAGCACACCCCCGCCCCCCCCCCCCCCCCCAGCTGGCTGCCTCTCTCAGAGCTTCTGAGGAACCATCGAGTGGGGCCCTGTGGTCCTGATGGAGGAACCAAGCTGTTACTCACCCCTGTGCCAGTGCCACATTCTCTGTTCCTCCAGGGCCGGCCTTGGGGCTCATTTATCTGCCTTCCAGGGTCTGACATTCGATAGGCGCCCAGTATTTGTTTGGTGAACTGAACCCATCAGTGGTGAAGCGGGGAAAGATGGCTGGCTGGTCAAGGGCAGAGGTTCTCTCTTATCTGTGTCCCTGGCACACAGAGGGCACTCAGTAAGTGCTCATTGTACCAGACGAACGAAGCTGTGAAGGGGTGGATGGGCCTGAGAGCGGTGACTGTGCCAGGTATTCGTGCCGTTGTCACACCGCACAGTGCTTGACGCCCGTTCACTCTGTTCATGAACGTTAAGCAGAATTGAATGAGTGAAGGAAAAGCGAAACTTCTTGAGAGTAGGGACGCGTCTTGATTATTTGTTTCCCCAGTTCTTAGAACAGGGCCTGGCATACAGTGGGTGCTCAATAATTGCATGCTGAACTGAATACATGAATGAATGAATGAATGAATGAGCGAATGAGTGAATAAACGAAACTTTGGGCCCGGGTAGGGCCCGTGTCTTGTTCATGTCTTTCCTCAGGTCCTAATACAGGGCCAGGCAGACAGCAGGTGCTTATTAGCACATACTCCCTGTGTTGCCCTGACCTTTGCAGGGGTGTCTGTCCCTGAGGATTGAGAGGGGAAGGCTGGCTGGGTGGACCTTGCCTGTCTTGATTTGCCCCCTGCCCCGCCCACCGGGCCCCACTGCAGACTTTTCCTGTTGTTCCAGTGTGCACAGGTGGACAGGAAGTCCCCGAAGGAGCTTCCCCTATTTTCTTCATGCCAGGCTGGCCTTGAGTGGGACCAAGGCACCAGTCCGAGCCCCAGCGCCGTCGTCAGGCTGTGGAACAGTCTCCCACCCCCCACCCCCCTGCCCCCCCAGGAGTTTTCTTCCTGACCATGTTCGCGATTCTATTTTAGAGCTGGCTGGCCAGCTTACGCCCGGCAGGGCAAGCCCGGGAGAATGTTCTGCACAGAAGCCAGCCCCTAAAATCGCCTTGTTCTGATGCCGGCCGGGCAAGTTAACCCCCCAACAGCTGAGCCTCCGGCACAGAACAGAGTCAAGGCTTTGGGGGTCTGAGAGAGCAGGATTCAAATCTACCTCTGTGACTTTAAGTAAATGGGTGTAGTAAACCTTTTATTTTATTTGTTTCAGGATCCTGTTTCCCAATCCAGGGCTATGCGTGTCTGTTGCTTTTTTCAACTCCTTGTGCTGAGGCCACACACTCCCAGAGATATGGTTTCAGTGGATTCCCAGCAACTGTGTTTAAAGAACTGTCTGCCCCAGTTGAGATCGAGAGACAGTGTCTCAGGCTGTGTCCTCGAGAAACAGAGCCTGAGACAGGGATTCACGCGTACGGGATTTAGCGATGGAGAGGTCGAGTCTGGGAGGAGTCTGGGAAGGTAAACAGCACCACCAGATAAGACCCGCCTTGAAGCAGGCCGGCAGCTCTTCCTTTATCAGCCAAGGTCCCCAGAACCTGGGGGACGGGTGCCTCAGCCAGTCCAGGAGACTTGGGTGAGTGGCATGGACAGCATTTACGACAGCCAGCCAGATTTGAGGGTTACTGCCTCGATTCAGCAGGACACTGGGTGTAAATTGGCTGGCATAGGGTAGTCAAAGCTTAATCAACAGTAGCTTGGTAAACACGAAAATCTGTTAAGGAAATGAAGGTGGATAAATCAAAGTTGACAATGTTTATTCTTCAAAAGCCCACAAGGAGCCAGGTTCAAAGAATGGGTGCAGAGGTGAGGCCCCCACATCCTCTGCCTCCGAGGAGGGTGGACACACTCATAAATATATATTTATTTTTGAGAGAAGAGAGAGAGAGACGGAGCACAAGTGGGGGAGGAACAGAGAGAGAGGAAGACACAGAATCTGAAGCCAGCTCCAGGCTCCGAGCTGTCAGCACAGAGCCTGACGCGGGGCTCAAACCCACAAACTGTGAGATCATGACCTGAGCCGAAGCTGGACGCTTAACCGACTGAGCCACCCAGGTGCCCCTGGACACACTCATAAATGGATACATGTGCGGTCGTGCCGTACCTTGAATGTCTCCACTCACTGAGGCGAGATTTGGTAGAAGGAGGAAAGTTTTAACACAAGCGTCCAAACATCAAAGAACAAGTTTGTTTTTTTTTTTTTTAATTGGAAAAGTGATCCATACGCACACACGGTAAACATTTCCAAGAGAGCAAAATTGTATTCTAAGGAAAAATCGGGCTCCCTGCCACCACTTCCAACCTGTAGTGCCTTCCCAAAACCTGGTGACCATTTCCATACGTCTCCTTTCAGAAATGTTCTCTGCACACGAAAGACTGTGTCTGTGCATGTACCTGTATCCTCCTGTATACACACACACACACACGCACACGCGCGCACACACACACACACACACACACACACATTTTAAAATAAATCAGACCTTGCTGTGCTATATGCAGCGTCCTAGGCCTTGATTTTTCTTCTTCTCGTAGACCTGACGTCTTTCCCTATGAGGACAATAGGTCTACTCTATCTGATGGCTTTATGTTTTTTCCTTGCACTGTAGTTTATTGATCTGGTCTCCTCTGGGTGGACACGCAGGTCGTTTCCAATTCTACCTACCATAAACCGAGGCTGCGGTGAACACGCTTGTGCAGACCTCTTTGTGCCCTTGACGTGTTGCGTCTGCGGGAGAAGGGCCTAACCGTGGACTTGCTGGGGCGTTTGGAGGTTGAATAGAGGTCTTCCAGGTGGGCCGGGAGAAAGGGGGATGGGGAGGTGTTCAGGCAGAAAGAATGTGTGTGTGGATACAGGAGCTGGAAGCTGAGAACAGCGCGGCCTCTGCCCTCGAGCACAAGTGTGGTCTGAGCCCCCATGCCTGGGGCTCTGGCCTGATGCTCTAATGCCCCATCATGGGCCAGGGTTTTACGTCAGCTCTAGGGATCCAGGGCGTGCAGGTGACCGGTTATGAGGGTTCTGGCCCAGTGGCCTCTTAAGACCCGCTCGTGGGCGTCAGGGTTTGCCTCTGGGCACCGTGAACTCTGGAGCCCTCCGCTCCAATGCTGTCTCAGTTGAGAGATCTCAGCGTTTCTCTTTAAGTCTCCAGGGCCCTGGCCTCCCCGAGCGCATGGGTAGTTTGGTGAGAAGCCCACTGTGGCAGGTTCTCTTGGATTTCCTCTGCTCCCAGTTCCTGGTTCAGCCTGGCTCCCCACCTAAAACGTTCCCAGGCCTGTAGCCCCCAGCTGGGCACCCGGGTGGCTCTGGGACTAAGTCAGCTAATGGCTGACCCCTGTTTCTTCTCTCCCTATCCTTGTTCCCCACGTGTGCTCTGGGAGTTGAGATCTCTCTCAGATGTCTGCTGGAGTCTCTCGGTCCCTTAGAGCATGAACATTCCTTTGGGAAAATCTCACACCTAGAGAACCTTTCCAAGGCCCCTGTGGGACAGACAGCCAGAGGCTGGCTTCCTCTTCCTCTATAAGGCAAAAGAGGTTACTAGTTACTGAGTGCTTGCTGTATCCAGGTGCCACACAAGGCCTTTCCTGTCGTCTCATTGGGTCCGCGTAGCACTCCCAACCCAACAGTATTGTCACTGCCATTTTATCACAGGCTCAGAGAGGTGCGGTGACTTGCCCAGGGTCACCCAGCCATCGAATGAGGGATGTACATTGGTCCCACAGTTAGGTCCTTTCTCCTCTACCATGTTGCTCCCTGCTGTGTCTTGCTGGAAAATCCTTGCTGGGAATGCTCTTTCGCTGGATGTCTGTCCCATTGGGCCATAGGCCCCACCAGGGAAGGGGTCTTCATCTGCCTCATCCACCTGGCTGTGTCCCCAGAGTCCAGCTACAGGGCCTGGCACATGGTAGGCACTTAGTGAATATCTGTTGAATGACTAAGTGAACTCAGGAAGGTTAAGGCCTTGGTCTGTGTGCTGACAAACAAAACTTTCATCCACTTGTAGTAGTATTTATGGCTTGGTCCCTAAGTTCAGAGTGAGACTCGCATTTTTAAAAACGAAAGCCCTCCCTCTGCCTCTGCACACCAGTTTGCCTCGTAGGAAGCTGGCGTTTTGCAATTTGTCCTCTGGGAGCCAAGCGAGGATTGTCTCTTCTGTAGAATGTCACCAGAGAAAGGAATCTGAACATTTCCTTTAGAAATTTCTGCGTAAGACGTGAAAGCGCGCGGGAGACGCGTACTTGAAGGTTTCAGTTGCCATGGCTACCGGGCAATACAGCGGATTGCGTCCTCACTCACAGTCTCCGCCAGACCTTCAACCGCTGTGTCTCCGTTACAGGATTTTGGCTTTGAAGTGTGTTTTCTGCAGCAAGGGGCTGGGAGGGATTCCTGCTGCTGAGTCTCTGCCGGCTGACTTGCTTTCGCCAGCAAGTATTGGTGTCCTATGCCCGTGTCCATCAGGCTCCGTCTTCTGTGCACCAGACGCTGGTCTTGGCACTGAGCTTTAGTGTGGAATAAGAAAAGCACAGCCCCTGCCCCAGCAGAGTGCGTGTTCTAGTGGGAGAGACAGCTAGGGCATACGGACAGTTTATACCGATAAATGCATGGAGACAATACAACAGAATAGTGTGGCAGAGATTGGAAGGAGATGTGGCCGCAAAGGGCTCTAAGAGGGCATGGCATTTGAGCAGAGATCTGAAAGAAGGAGGCTTCGTGTGGATATCTGGGGGAGGGGTGTTTCAGGCAGGAGAAACAGCACATGTAAAGGCCCTGAGGTGGCAGCCAGCTTGGAGGGGTTGAGGCCAACAGGAATGCCGACACGGCCAGCCTACTAACGAGCAAGTGGGGGGGGGACGGGGGGGGGGTCTTGAGGGCCAGGGCAGAGCTTTTGGAGTTTATTCTGGTCGTAGTGGGGAGCTGAGGGAGTGCTCTCAGTGGGGGTTAACATGATGGCATGGAAAATTAGAAAACTCATCCAGGCTATGGTGTATAGGCAGGTGCCCTAGAGGGGCAGGAGGAAGAGTGGAGAGGCCAGAGGTGATGGGGGCTTGGCTCTGGTGCTGAGGCAGGATGGGGGAGTAGGGAAGAAGCAATCTAATTCAGGCTATAGTTTTGAGGAGGGGTTAGTGAGGAGAGATGGGAAACTAAGGAAGGTTCCAGGCTTCTGGCTGGGACAGTGGGGTGGGTGGTGGCACTATTTGCTGTGACCAGAGAAGAGGAGAGAGCTGATTTCAGTCTGGGCATCAATGATGCCATGAGATTTTGGAACAGAGAGGGGGTTGGGATTGAAGGAGGTTTCATCTGGCTTTTTAAAAAGATGGGTGATGTTGAAGCTTTCCCGGAGGGGCTGGCCCGGCAGGAGGGGAAACACGGGGGCTGCAGGGAGTGAGAGACAGTTGGATGCCGGGCTGATCTCCTGGAGTTGGTGGGAGGAGGTGCCTTAGGGCACAAGAGGAGGGCACAAGCTGGCCCGGGCTGCAAGGAGGCCCCTTCTTTCGTGGCAGTGGAAGGGGAGGTATGCTGGCCTCCTGGATGCAGGGGGCAAGAGAGGCTGGGGTCTTTCTCCTTCGACTGCTGGGATTTTTTTGCAATGAAGGGAGAGGTGAGCTCACTGGCTGAGTGTGCAGGGGGAAAGGAAGGGAGACTTGGAGTTGAGCAGAAGGAGTGAATTGACTAAGGTTGGAAGCGGGCAGGTGCCTGGGTTCAAATCCAGCCTTCCAACCACTGGCAAGTTACTAAGTGCCAGCATTCATGCAGTGCTCTCTACGTGCTGAGCAATGCCCAGGCAGCCCTCCAAAGCATTTACTATTATCATCCCCGTTTACAGACCAGGAGACTGAGACTCAGAGAGGTACAACTCCTTGCCCAGGGTCACACAGCTTATCGGTGGACAGGCCAGATTTTGAGCCCAGGCACTGTGGAATGTGCTTTCCAGGGTGGAAACCATATCTGAGGTCCACATGTCTCCTCTTTCAAGAGGAGACGGGACCTCGGGGAGGTTTTGGTGGACACCGCGTGGCCCACGGTAGGCGCGTGAGTGATGGCCGCACCACCTCCGCTGACCTGTTTCTGTTCACTTGGTTTTCCACCAAGTGACCCTTGCTGCTGGCATCTCATCACTGCACACATTTTCAGTTGCTCAGAGAGGGCCTTCCTCTGAAGGATCTCATTCAGTCCATTTTGAAATGAGAGACTTGGCAGGGGGGACGGAAGGTGGCTACGGTGGTTATCATCACAAGTTGAAAATAACTTGTTTGGGTAAGAACGGGGTGGCACGGGGATCTTCCCCGACACCCTGGCCCCCGCCCCCTCTCCCCATTCATTTCTGCTTCTGACAGAGACCTCGTCAGCCCCGGCCTCGCCCCTAGCAGGACCCCACTGGGGAGGCAAGGTGACAACTGCCTTGTGATACGCAAACCATCAACTCAGACCCTCTTGACAAAGGACTGGATTCATCAGAACGAATAGGACTTTTCATGGTGGGATGAAGGATGGGGCTGGTTCAACTACCCTGTTTGATTGATTGATTGATTGACTTGTTTGCTTCAAGTTTTTATTTAAGTTCCGCTCAGTTAACATACAGTGTAATATTACTGTAAGTTTCAGGAGTAGAACCGTCCTGTTTAAACAGAGGGTGGGGGCGATTCCGCCCACAGCTCTGAGCTTTCTGGAGGAGCCCGGCGCTGGCACATGTGGACCCTCAGGGAGGTTCTGTGGAGTAAATGAGTGGGTTGGACCAGAAGGGCTCTTACGGATTGTCAGTGGCAGCCCCAGAGATAGGAGAGCAGAGGGCTCCCCGAGGCCACATGGCAGTCCCGGCCCTTCACCTTCAGCCCAGAGGCGGGGAGTGACGGGTGAGCATGAGCAGGACGCAGCTTAGCGGTGCACCAAGAAGGGGGACCTGGGTCATCTCAGTGATGGCTGATGAATGCAGTCCCCTCCACCTTCCCCCAGTGGCCTCTCCAGGCGTCTTTCCCTTACTGGAAGGACACAGGGGTTGGTTTAAAGCTCAGGGCGGCGTTGTTAGAAAATACGTCCTGTGGGGGCGCCTGGGTGGCTCAGTCGGTTGGGTGTCTGACTCTTGGTTTCTGCTCCGGTGTGGTCTCTTAGTTCATGGGTTCGAGCCCCTGTGTTGGGCTCCCTGCGGGCAGAGCAGAACCTGTTTGGGATTCTCTCTCTCTCCCTCTCTCTGCCCCTCCCCTGCTCTCTCTCTCTCTCT
Source organism: Herpailurus yagouaroundi (assembly GCF_014898765.1). Lineage (NCBI taxonomy): Eukaryota > Metazoa > Chordata > Mammalia > Carnivora > Felidae > Herpailurus > Herpailurus yagouaroundi. Next base: position 6,045,808 of record NW_024412645.1, on the reverse strand, counting down.
CTCTCTCTCTCTCTCTCTCTCAAAAAATAAATAAACATTGAGGCTCCTTGCTGGCTCCGTCGGTTAAGCGTCCCGCTTCGACTCAGGCTGTGATCTCGCAGTTTCTGGGTTTGAGCCCCGCATCGGGTTCTGTGCTGATTCTTTGTCTCCCTCTCTCTCTGCCCCGCTTGTGTTCTCTCTCTCTCTCTCTCTCTCTCAAAAAGAAATAAACATTAAAAAAAATTTTTTTTAAACATAAAAAGACTTTAGAAAATATGTCATGTGTTTTGAGACAGTGGTGAAAATGGACACTCTAAAAAGATGCCTTGATCAGGGATGTGTCCTGCATTCGAAATACGACTTTGTGTTTCAATGACCCCAGTCTTGTAGCCTGGGTGGGTCTGGGAATACTGGGCTTCCAGCCCTCCCTTCTTTCCCTTCCCGCCTCCTTCACATCCTTGCTGAGCCCTGACCCCGTAACTGGCCCTTTGCTGGTTCCACTCATTCATTCCACAGTTACTTGTGGAGGGTCTTAGGGGCTGGGAATCCTGCGGTAAACGGGACAGCCGTGAGTGCGCCATATCTCGCGTGGGGTTGTTGAGACTTTGATTAAAGGCTCACTCCAGAACATGTATACGAAAGGACATCAGCCTGCAAACCAGACAGACCCAGGTTCCAGGCCCAGCTTTGCCGCTTCCTAGCTAAATGACCACGGGTACCACACTGAACGCCTCTGAGCCTCAGTTTCCCCGTCTGTAACAGAGGCACTGCCAGCTCAGAGTGTGGTTTTGGAGATTCTGGGGAGAAACGGTGCATGTGGGTTTTACAAAAGATGGGGGCTCCATGTGGTCCAGTCTCTGCACTGAATCACATTCCAGCATCCAGGAGTAAAACATTAAGACTGAAATACTGTCATGTTTGTGGGTGTCTGTAAAAGAACATTAAAGCACATGTAAATAATAAGCCCCAGTAATGCTGATGAGTTGTGGATCTCCCCTGACCCATCCCTGCATGTCCGGTCTATACATATGTGTTTCCTCTCCTTTTCGGGTCTGTCTCTTCCCTGACCCTTCATGGTTTAGCTTGACTACAGTCTGGTTAGCCTTTAGGCGTGCTTTCTCTGGCCAGGACAGAAATTTCCTCTGAAGGTGCCGTCCCTGGGGGAGGAAGGTCCAGTTTGCTGCCAGACCCGCTGGTGGCGGTCCAGCTGTCCCCGGGATCAGAAGGGGAACTCAGAGAAGCACACCAGACTTGTTCCCTGCCTGCTGCAGATGGCATTCGGAGAACGAAAGCTGTCGTTCCCGTCGTTCTGTCTGTGCATAGTCTGATCAGACGGGAAGCGCCCTGGTGAGTGAGCCCAGCACCCGCACACCTGCTCCCTCACCTGAGAGTCCCGGGAAGAACTTGTGGGGTGCTTGGCACAGCCACATGGGTCCTTGAGGCCGGAGTGGTGGGCGAGGCTGCCTGTCCACAGGCCACCTCCAAGAGCTGCCTCTGGGGCCCTGGTGACCGAATTCAGAACGTGCAGCGGCTTTGTTTCGCTTGTCCTCAGCCACTTTTTGGAGCTGGCACGGCTGGTCTTAGCTTTCACCCAAGACACACGAGGTCTCTTGGAGCCTCTGGCTTCCCAGGCTTCCCTCCCCACCTGCTTCTCTGCTGGTCCCACTTGGCCAAAACTTACCCACCCCCGCTCCCTCACCCTCAGAGTTGTGCTCATTCTAAGAGCCACCGCCGTTATATTTTTTGAATAGCTTTATTGAGTGACAGTTGATACACGACACATATTTAAAGTGTGCAGTTCGATGAGTTTTGGCAGGTGTATTCCTGAGGAACCACCACCCCAATTAATATCACAAACATATTCATCACGCCCAAGAGCTTCTTCCCGCCCCTCTCCTCCCCCTTCCCCCTTCCCTGCCCCCCAGCACCCACTGATCTGCCCTCTGTCATATAGATTAGTTTGCGTTTGCTAGGATATTATACCAATGGAATCATATACCGGGTGCTCCCCTTCATCTGGGTTTCTTTCACTTCACATAATTATTTTGAGATTCATCCCTGTTGTGGATGTTAGTGGCTCATCCCTTCTCATTGCTGACGACTGTTCCGCTGCGTGGATGTCCCCATCTGGATATCCATTCACCTGTTGGTAGATGTTTGGGCGGATTCCAGTGTTCTTATGAACAGAGCTATTGTGAACCTGGGGCGCCTGGGTGGCCCAGTAGGTTGAGCATCTGAGTCTTGATTTCAGCTCAGGTCATGATCTCACAGTTCGTGAGGTCCAGCCCTGCGTCGGGGCTCTGGGCCGACAGCGCGGACCCTGCTTGAGATCCCCTCTCCTTCTCTCTCTGCTCCTCTCTAGCTTTTGTGTGCACGTGCTCTCTCTCAAAATAAATAAACTTGAAAAGAAAAGGTGTCTGGTTTTTAAAAAAAAAAAAGCTACTGTGAACCTTCGTGCTCAAATCTCTGTGTGGATGCACTCTTGTTTCTCTTGGGTAGATACCTAGGCCTGGAATGGCTGGGTCCCATGGCATGTGTATGTCACAATCTTTAAGAAACTGCCCACTGTTTCTGGCACAAAAACAGACACTCAGATCAATGGAGCAGAATAGAGAACCCAGAAATGGACCCACAAACATACGGCCAACTAATCTTTGACAAAGCAGGAAAGAATATCCAAAGGAAGGAATAAAGACAGTCTCTTCAGCAAGTGGTGCTGGGAAAACTGGACAGCGACATGCAGAAGAATGACCCTGGACCACTTTCTTACACCATACACAAAAATAAACTCAAAATGGATGGAAGACCTCAATGCAAGACAGGAAGCCGTCAAAATCCTCGAGGAGAAAGCAGGCAAAAACCTCTTTGCTCTCGGCCGCAGCAGCTTCTTACTCAACACGTCTCCGGAGGCAAAGGAAACCAAAGCAAAAATGAACTACTGGGACCTCATCAAAATAAAAAGCTTCTGCAGAGCGAAGGAAACAGTCAGCAAAACGAAAAGGCAACTGACGGAAGGGGAGAAGGTATTTGCAAATGACATATCAGATAAAGGGTTAGTATCCAAAATCTATAGAGAACTTACCAAACTCAACAGCCAAAAAACAAATAATCCAGTGAAGAAATGGGCAAAAGACATGAATAGACACTTCGCCAAAGAAGGCATCCAGATGGCCAACCGACACATGAAAAAATGCCCAACTTCACTCATCGTCAGGGAAACACAAATTCAAAACCACAGCGAGATACCACCTTACGCCTGTAAGGGCTACAGGTTATGGGATACAGGTTATGCTACGTGAAATTAGTCAGAGAAAGACAAATATCATATGACTTCACTCATATGTGGAATGTAAGTTACAAAACAGATGAACATAAGGGAAGGGAAGCAAAACTAACATAAAAACAGGGAGGGGGACAAAACATAAGAGACTCTTAAATATAGAGAACAAACAGAGGGTTGCTGGAGGGCTTGTGGGAGGGGGGGATGGGCTAAAGGAGGTAAGGGACATTGAGGAATCTACCCCTGAAATCATTGTTGCACTATATGCTAACTAACTTGGATGTAAATTAAAAAAAAAAAAAAAAAAAAAAAGCACTTCTGGGGAAGAGAAAAAAAAAAAAAAGAAAACTGTCCACTGTTTTCCAAAGTGGTCACACCATTTTGCTTCACACTCCCTGAGAGTTTCGGTCGCTCCCCATCCTCACCAACAGTTGGTACGTCACCGTCATTTGATGGGCAAGGATGCTGAAAGTAACAAGAAGCCCCATAAAGATGGGTCAAACAATGTGGATCACTTGACATAATTCACATAGTGGTTGGGGGGATGTAGTGCAAGGTTCAGCAAATTACAGCCTGCGAGCTAAGAATGACTTTTGCATTTTTAAAAGGTTGTAAAAAACAACTGGAAGAAACGTTTCCCCCCTGCCCCTGCCCCAGGCCTTTCACGGGAGGCCCAGGGTGGAGGACCGTGTGGCATCGTGGCCACACAGGGTCCTTGCTGTGTGATCGTGGCCAAGTAGCTTGGCTTCTCTGAGCCTTACTTTCCTTATCTATAAAATGGGTACAAGATGGTCCCCCCACCCCCACCCCCCTGCTTACAAGGCAATGCTGAGGAGTCCATAAATTATCTGATTCAAAGGGCCCTGCCTGGGCTTGCTGTGTGGTTGGGGGTCTAGAAGTTTTAGCTGTAATGCTGAGCCGTTTACTCTGTGCCTGGCCTCAGGATGGCCCTGGAGATAAAGAGTGGAGTCGACACAGCCATGACCTTCAAAGTGTTCACAGCTGGTGGAAATTGGCCCTATAGTATGGCATCTAGAGGACACAGTGATGGGGAAGCCTGGGGGTTGGGGAGCCCAGAGGAGGCACTGAACTGAGTAGAGAAGGTGGCAGGGAAGGCTTCCTGGAGGCAGGGACATCATCGTGAGGTCTTTAAAGATGAGTAGGAATTGGGGCACCTGGGTGGCTGAGTCAGTTAAACATCCAACTTCGGCTCAGGTTGCGATCTCATGGGTTCGTGGGTTCGAGCCCCGCGTCGGGCTCTGTGCTGACAGCTCGGAGCCCGGAGCCTGCTTTGGATTCCGTGTTTCCCTCTCTCTCTGCCCCTTACCGTCTCGTATTCTGTCTCTGTCTCTCTCAAAAATAAATAAACATTATAAAAATTTTTTTTAAAGATGGGTAGGAGTTGGCCAAGGAAGGAGGAGAAGAAGGGATGGGATTGTAGTAGAAATACAATAGTACTTCTTCGCTCCCCTCCCCTCCCCCCTTCACTTCATTCATTTAGTCATTCATTCAACAAACACTTACTGAGAGCCTCTAGTGTGCTAGGCACAGGGCAATAGCAGAGAGAATAAGACATCTGGGCTCTGCTCCCAAGAGCCTTCCTTAGAGAGATAGTAATAAATGGTCAGGAAAATGCCAGGGGATGGTAGGCGTTACCATGTAAAGGAAGGGTTACAGTGGTAGAGAGGGCCTGCTTTGGGCAGCTCCTTTGTGTTGGGAGGTCAAAGGGAGAGTCTACAAGGAGCGAAGACTCAGAAACTAGAAGCACCCCGGTAAGAGGGGCTGCGGTGAGGTAACCTTAGTAGCAGGAAACAGTGGGGAGGGGGGAGCTGGGGGTCTCCCCTTGATTGCCCCTGCAAGCGCGGGTGACGCGAGCCTTTGAGTCCAGCCTTTGAGTCCACCCCACAGGGGTGAACACACCCTCGTCGGAGGTGGACCAGCTGAGGCAGACCAGCTGCCCCTCTCCCTGCCCTCCCTGCCCTCCCTGCCCGGCACAGGGTGGCTCCAGAAACAGCATGGGCAGGACAGCGTGTGCACGTAGAGATGAGTGGCCCTGGAGAATGGACCTCCAGCTGGGTCGGGAGACGGCCGCTCCTCTGTGGAGGCGAGCAGGGATGTTACGGCAGCTTTGACAAGAGAAGAGGGCTGAGGGCTGGCAAGCTGGGTGACGAGAGTAATGGGAGCCGACATGGGAGGGCTCTCTCCGACTCGGCATTTGTTGTGCTCTCATGAGATGGGCAGATGCACGTCATGTAACTTTCCGCACCACCTGGGAAACAGGGGACCATTTTCATCCTGTTTTAAAGGGAGGACAGGGCCAGAGAAGGCCAGCCACTTAGCCAGGGTCACACAGCGAGCAGCCCGTCTCGGGAGGCCTGCCCTTGACTGTGTCTGTAGGGATGACACAAGATGGCGTAGGGCCTGGCACACCGTCAGTGCTTAGCAAACACCAACCGTGTCCTTGCAGCGTTCGAGTAGATGTGGGCTTGCCCTTCGGAAAGGCCATTTCTCTTCGAGAGTTTATGTGAGCGGTCCAGCCATGGGCACCCCCATCGGAATCTGACACCATCCCCCCCGCCCCCACCTTTGCTGGGGGCCTACTTTGTGCACACCACCGGCACTTTCCGTGCGAGGCAGATGTCAGGATCTCCATCCGTGAGATGAGGCGGCTCGGGCAAGAGAAGACCACGTGGTATTTGAACTCGGGTCTGCTGGGCTCTCAAGGCCAGGTCAGGTCGCCTTTGAGAGGGGATGACTGGGGTTTTGAGCCAGACTTCCCCGTAATCTTCTAGTACAGTCTCCTTGGGGGGGTCAAGAGCCATAGGGGAGGGGGCACTGCCTGAGGACCCCGAGCAACAGAGGGCAGAGCCTGGCAGGCCTCCAGCCTGGGTCTGCCGGCCCCGGGTGTGCCCACTCCCCCTCCGTTCCACCAGAGCAGGTGGATGCACGGTGCCCTCTGAGGCTGCTGGGTAGATACAGCAGAGCCCTTGTTGGAAATGAGGGCAGGAAGGGGGGGGTCTCTGAGGCCATCTTGGGGAACCACGTGCTCATCACGATCAGGCTTTCCTTGGGGTTCTGGCCGACCCAAGCCCGAGGAAGCGACGGAGGAACATAGAGTAAGGTGTTTGCCCCCGCCACCATGTCTTCAGCACCCCACATGCCTGCCTCAAGCTGGCATAACCAGAAGTGCTCACCAGGGCAGGGTTGCCTGGGTGGGGGAGGGTAGGAGCGCAGGCGGTGGGCTCAGCCAGACCTGGGTCCGAGTCATGGCTCCGCACGCAGCCGCCGTGTGACGAGGGCTAGGCACTTTGTCATTTGGAGTCTCTGCCCCCTGGTCTGTCTAGTGGCCGTCACGACCTTCCTGGGCGACTTGGGTCACGGCAGTGACAGGGGGCACCGTAGGCCCTTGGCAAATGGCAACTCCCGTGATTTGTCATTACGCTTGCTGTGGACTCCAAATCACACTGTTGCGGGAGCCCGGGGTCGTCTCCCCAGCCTGGCGTGCCGCAGGTGCTCAAGCAGATGCCTGTTGAAGTCACAAGGGAGGGAGGCAGACAGCAAGGAAAGAAAGGCCTTTTACCCATGCTCCTAACCTTTTATTAGCCTCATGCCAATGCTTAAAATCTTGGGGGTACTGCTGAGGGGCAAGTTCAGCCAAGGCTCGCAAGCTCCCTGCTCAGGGGTACATTTCTTAGGGGTCGTCACGTATCCCTCGTCCCCGTTCTGATTTGTCGCTCCCCAAGAACGTCTTGGTTCTCTTTTGCTAACTGATCCCAAGATGGAGAAATTCAGCTGCTGTGCTGGAAAGAAACGTGCTGTCCAGCCCCAGGCAAGGCAGCCAGAAAGAGTACAGAGGGGAACCCCCTTCTTCCCAGGGAGCCCGAGGAGTGGAGGGTGGCTGTGTGACAGGGGCCTCGTGGGCAGCCCAGCCCGGTGACTCAGACCCTGGTTTACATTTTAGAGGAGGCCGGGGCCTGCAGCTTTATCAGATGCCCACTGTCTCGGAAGAGGGGCTCTAATTACAGACTGGCAGGCGGGGCCACACAGCCGGCCCTTTGCAGCGTGGAGAAGGCTGTTCTTCCCTTGAGCTCAGGGCAGGGCCTGATGAAGGAGGGTCATGAGACCCTGGCTGTTTCTAGAAAGATTTCCTTTCCGGATGATTTTTTTTTCCCCTCCCCTTCCAAGGTTAATTAAGGGCATCTTAGGTCATTAAAACGGCTTTTTGAGTAAGAATGTGATGGATGGACACAAGGAAACAGTCTTGGGCTTGGTGTATAAATAACCTGGGGTTGACTTGTGAGATCAAGCCATTTCTGGGTTGGTGTTTTTTTTTTTTTTTTTTTTTTTTTTCTCGTATCAGACTTTTCCCTGTTGCCTTGGAAACAAGCCTAGTGAGAGGGCTGTTGGGAGTTGTAGGACTCGGGTTCAAGCCACGGTGGTTCCTTCATTTCACACTAGGCATGTCTCCTGCCTGCTGAGTGCTGCAGGCTGTGAATCAGGGTGAATGGGACCCATCCCGTGGTGACATGATATCGAGTAGAATAGAATAAGTACTTCCCCTGTGGCTGTCATTTACCGTCTTGTACGTGCTGGGCAAGAACCATCTCAATTGGTTCTTTGCCACAACTTTTCGAATGGGCAGGTTGTCTGATCTTCAGTAGGGAAACCAGGGCTCTGAGCCGAAGGGCGTCAGCCCTGGAGGGAGACCCCGAGCCATCTGCTGACTTTCTGAAAGCATCGCTTATCTGAGGGGGAGAGAAAACAGGTTTAAACTGTGTCCACAAGCCACGTGGTCCCAGGAATTATTCTCCAAGCCTGGTGGGGAGAAAGGAAACCAGTTGATTTGCAAGCAGACCAGTCTTTCTGCGTGCGTTTCTTGCCCGTGCGATGCTTGACTGCAGGAGGTCTGGGGACAACCCAGAGAAGTGTGTAGAAAAGTCACCATCCTCATGCCACGGGGCTTGGGGCACAATTGGCCACTTTCAAGGGTCTTAGAGGTATGGGTAGAGTCTGGCTTCTGCACTAGGGGGGGCTTTGGAATCAGACACCCATGGGTTCAAGTCCCAGAGCCCCCCTTACCAGTTCAGTGACCTTGGACAAGTCCCTTTGGCTCTTTAAACCTCACAGCCTTCCTTTGCAAAATGGGGATAAGTGACATCAGAACTGACCCTACAGGGCTGTTGTGAAAGCTGAATGAGACGAGATGTGTGAGTAACTAGCTCCTGGCACATAGTAAATCCTCAGTTAATGGTTGTCGTGATTTTCACCGCCATCACCTTCCCCGGCAACGTGATGTTAGCGTACTTCTAGGCCCCGGATGCACAGTTTGGGTATGTGCAATGTTTGGGGAAGCAGGATGTGAAGAGGGTCACTTTCTGGGGCTGGTATGGAAAAGGCCGAAGCTGCTGAGGGTGGTCTTGGGGTGAGGGAAGGTTCAGTAGAGGCGGGAGACTAGGGGAAGGCAGCTTCAGACAGGGATGCAGCAAAGCACAAAAGCCCAGAGGCGAGACTGAATATGGTCACGCCGCTGGCCTTTGCATAGGGTTGGTCTTTATCTCTCCCTTCCTGGTGTACTCCTATTCATCCTTCAAAACCCCACGCAGGTACCCCTCCTCCAACTGCAGATCCTCAGTAAACGGTCATCTTCCCTTTGCTCTTGTTTTCTCAACAGCCCACTTTTTTGGGTTGGTTTGGGATCCCTCTTACGTTCCCACAGCGTGTTACCCACTTGACACTCGTGTTACAATTGTTCTTTTTTTTTTTTTTTTTTTTTTTTCTGGCTTTTTCTTCTACCTGAGGAACTCTCTACAGGGTGCCTTTGGGATCAGATTCTTGGGAGAAAATGTAGCTTCCCGTTTGAGGCGGTCCGCTGGAACACCCTCCCGCCCCCTTCATGACTGAGAATCAGAAAGCTACCCTGAGCTGTTCGGGGACCGTCGGTCCCCGTCCGGGCCCCCACACAGCTTGCGCACAAAGTAACCGCACGAGGAGTGTTTGCTGAATGAATGAGTGACCGACATTCTCATTCCGGCGACCGCACATGCTTGTCTGGAAATGGTGATCTCTGGGTCCCACCTCACATCGTGGATAAGATTCCCATTCATTTCCTGGATGTCAGCAGTTTCTGCAGCATTTTGGGGATTAATTATGTAAGGGGATGGCTTCCTTTCCTTTTTCATGCCCAGCAATGTCCCAGGAGTTTCCTGGAGAGAATAGAAGAGTTTGCAGAAAGAGCCCTCTGGGGGGAAAGTGCTTGTGCTGTGTCCCAGTTTTCAGGGAGCGACGCTTTTTATAGTCACACATTCAGACCACACTGTACCTAAAGGGAGCCAGGAGGGAGCAGGCAGGCAATCTGGCTTTTCAGCTCATTTCCATACCACTCTCCCCTTCTGGAAGGAGGTGGAGCTGTGTAGTCCTGCCTCCTCTGCTTGTCTGGATGCTTATCTCCTATCCAGACTGATTTGGTGGGGCCAGGAAGGACATCCTCTACCTTGTCCAAGGTGGGAGGTCAGGGTTAGCAAACGCCACCCCTTAATAGCCGTTTGCCCGTGGGCTGGTCGCTGAGCTTCCCCGTGCCTCGGTTTTTCCATCTGTACAAGGGGGCTAATAATCGTAGCAGAAACCTCATTTCGTTGCTGGAAGGAACAGATGATATAACAATGATATAAGCAATGATGTAACACAATGCCTGGCACCCAGGAAGTGGTACCGACCGTGTCAATAGCGATGATGAGTTTGATGATTTCATCTCTGAAAATCAGAGAGGTCGAGCAGCTTCCTCGGCGTCACACAGCTAATAAAAGCTAGAGGCAGGTCTCCACATCCTTCACTGTGATACTGTATTGATTTAGCAAACCCAGGGCTGGACTAGGGCGAGGGGACCAAGGCACACACCTACGGTACAAAATTTAGGGAGGCACACAAAAACACCAGCGCTCAAGATAAATAATGTTTTGATGTGGTATTTTAAAATTTTTATTTATTTTAGAGAGAGCACTGTGTGAGTGGGGGGAGAGGGGCGGGGGGGGGGGCGGGGAGAGAAAGCGAGAGAGACAATATCTCAAGCATGTCAACGTGGGGCTTGATCCCATGACCCTGGGATCATGACCTGAGCCGAAATCAAGAGTCGGATGCTTAGCTGACTGATCGCCCAGGTGCCCCTCAATGTGGCACTTTTTTTTTTTTAAATAAAAGTTAATGTAAAAAATCCACGAACAAACCATTAACCTCATAAATAAAGACAGGATCGGCATTACCGATTTTTTTCCCCTGACATCAGTATGGCTGAGCACAGCACTGAGCAAGTCCCTTTTTGTTGCACAGTTAGGCTCTTACTAATTTTTCACAAATATAAAACTCCTATCTGACCATAATAAACATCCTTGTAGCAAAAGGTTTGTGTGCCTTCTTTGGCAATGAGAAGGTTTCTCGGTGTGAAACTGGATCGTGAACCACAGGGTGAAAAGGCAGGCACATCCTCCTACCGCAGTCATAATTTTCAAACATACAGAAAAGTTATATTGGGGACAGGGGGACTCACACACACTCACCAGCTAGATAATATAACTGCTAACATTTTGCTAAATTTGTTTTGTAAAAATCGAGCCATCCATCCATTTCTTTTTTTGTTTTTCCCCGGCATATCAAAGTAAGTATAGACATCGGTATGCTTTTGCATATAGGTCGCTAGCTGGCAGCTATTGTTTTTTGGGTTTTTTTATTTTTTAGTGTTTATTTATTTTTGAGAGAGAGGGAGAGAGAGAGAGAGAGAGGGAGACAGAGTGTGAGCGGGGGAGGGGCAGAGAGAAAGGGAGACGCAGAGTCCGAAACGGGCTCCAGGCTCTTAGCGGTCAGCACACAGCCTGACGTGGGGCTCGAACTCTCGAACCGTGAGATCCTGACCTGAGCCGAAGTCGGAGGCTCAGCCGACTGAGCCATGCAGGCGCCCCAGGCCATTGTTTTTAATACTTTTGATCTTGGATGTTAAATTCCCTTTGGAATTATATACTGATTTCCTTTTCTATCTGCTGTGGGTAAGAGTGTCTCTTTCCTCACAGCCTGGCCAACACTGGGTATTATCATTTTAAGGTGATTTATGTACTGCTTTGATTGAACTTTTTTCCCTCCCAAAGGTTCCCAGATTTCCCAGCTCTGTGTCCAGATGGTCTGTTAAAAAGCTGTGTCCTTTTTCAGCGCTTTAGGTATTTCTGGTGTCGCTTTGCAGGACCCAGGTGGGAAGGACTCAGCTGTTCCCTATGTCTGCCCCCTCCCTGGCAGTTCCTAGCTTGCTGAATGAGGGAGCAGGGCTGTGAAGTGGTCTGCCCGCTGCAGGAGGCTGACCATGGTCACTCCATGTGAGGAAACAGGCAAACTTTGAGACCAGAAGCCCTGGGACCCTGGAGGATGGAGGGGGTGGTGGGCAGGGCTTAGACACACGTGTGGAGGTGGAATCGGTGCCCCATGCGCGTTTCCTCATCTACCAAGATGGGGTAATGCTTCCTAACACACGGGACCCGCAAGCTGCTCCCCCTCATTCTGCGTCAGCCCTTGGTTTCCCGATGAGCCAGATGCCGTCCTGCCTCTCGTGTGATTTCTGTGGGTCAGGAATGTGGGAGCAGTTGGGATGGGGGTCTCTGGCTCAGGGACTCTCATGAGGTTGAAGTCAAGGGCAGCGGTCATCTGGGGGTTTGACTGGGGATGTGGAATCTACTTCCGAAGTGGTTCTCTCGTGTGGCTGGCAAGTTGGTGCTGGCTGTAGACTGGGGGCCTCAGATTCCCTCCACAGGGGTCTCCCCGTAGGCCTGCTTGGGCAGCCTCACAGCATGGTAGCTGGCTTCCCCCAGCACCATCTAAGAGGGGAAACTGCTACTGTTTCTGCCTTGGCTTTGGAAGTCACGCCCTGTCATTCCTGCCTTATGTTCTTGGGCTCGGAGACCAACTCTGATTCGTTGTGGGAGGGGACCACGCCAGGGTGTGAATGACAGGGGCCAGGAGCATTGGGGGCCATCTTTGAGCTCCTACCACACTGAACAACCTTAGCAGATGAACTTTGCCTTTCTGGGCCTCAGTCTCCTCCTCTGTCAAATGGGTGCGTGAGGTAATTCCTGTGAACACTTAGAATGGCATCGGGAACTCGGTTTTGCTCTCGGTAAATATTGGCCACCATCATCATTGCCTGCTTAGTCCTCAGTGGCAGGGGCCATACTTAGTCTCTGTACCCAGTGCCTGGCCCTGAGCAAGTACTCTCTGAATGTTGGAGTGCATAAGCGACTGAATGAATGCACGAATGAATGAACAAGTGAACAGCCATAAGGACCGGGAATCCAGGGTAGAAAGAGATGTGTGTCAGCTGTATCATCAGAAATGCTTTCATAAAAACACCTTCTCAAGTGAGGCCCTTTCATCAGCATCTAGCAAATATTTATTCAAAACTGAGGTAACGTGGGTGGGGGGAAGGCGTTTGGGAGGCAGTCAGACCTATCAAGGTATCAGTCTTGGACTCGGCGTTCGAACAATAAATATTTATTGAACTCCAACTCTGGGCTAGGTGCCCCGTCACACCCAGCAAAAACAGGGGGGTCGGAACAGCCTCCGTCCGTGCCCTGGTGGTATCTTTGCTGTGTGACTTTGGGCAGGTGAATCTACGTCCCTGAGCCTGCATCTGCTCACCTGCAGAATGGGGGCATGGGTCCCCTCTGGAGGGAGAAAGCTCCTTCAACAAGTGTGCCTCCCCTGTTCTCCATCCCAGCTGTAGCAGGTCCTTTCCTGACAAACACCCCCTCCGGTCTCCGTCTTGTCTGCATCCCCCACTGACTACTCCAGCTCCGCAAGGGTTAAAACCCAGGCGCTCATGTGACCCAGTGTAAACCATGAATCATTCCCATTGCTCCCGGTGCAGAACCTCCCGCCCAGGATGGGGCAGATGCTGTACCCCGGGGTTGCCATGGCAACCCCGCCTGCACTGAAATACAGCCCAGCCCAGTTCCTTCCTTGGGGGACCTTGGGGCTGTTTCACCTGGCTGGGTGTTGCTTTCCAGGGAGGGAGGGAGGGAGGGAGCGAGAGAAGGCTGGAGAGGAGAGAGAGAGACAGACACAGAGCCGAGCTTGGGGACAAACAAGTGGAACTTGAGACGCGGGGAGGGAGCAGAAGAACCTGACCGAGAAACAGGCCACCAGAGGGAGACAGACCGACAGCCGAGAGCTGAGGAGGTCCCGAGATGCTGCCTGTCACCCCAGAGGCAGTTTCCCAACTGTCCCAACCTTCCCAGGGCTGCTAGATCTCCAACAGCCACGCGCCCGGACGCACACACGTGCAGCCCGCAGTGAGGGCACAGGGCGGGTAGGCTGTTGGCACGTGAAGTCACCGTGAGCCCCGAGGGACGGTGAGCGAGTTGGGACTTGGGGGAGAAAAAAAATGGGGGCGGACGTCAGCTCCCTGGGCGGCCGCCTCCCCGAGGCCCCTCCTGCATTCCTGGGCAGCGAAGCCCCTCGCTAAGACGGGGACTGATGTCATCCTGGGCTGCCGAGCCAGGAGAGAGCCAGGGGACCCGGGGGCCCTGGAGGCTGGCTCCGGAAGTGAGCTAGCTGCCTGCCGGCCGGCAGGTTTGGAGTCAGTCTCTGGCCAGAGGACGAAAAAACCTGAATGGTATGGGTCAGGTGAGCAGGGTCCGGCTGGGGGCAGTGGCAGTGGCAGGTGGCCTGCCCACCTGGTCCTCCCAGTGTGCGCTCGGGAGGGGCCGCCTCCCCGAGGGACAGTGAGCACTGGGGTGCCCAGGGCCACCGCCTCTTCCTCCCCCACCTCGCGGGGACCGGCACACCCTGGAGTGAGTGCTGCTAGATTTCCCCAAGCTCCCGGTCACAGCCGATGCAGTCCGTGAGTGCCGCCGGGCCTGAAGCTGGGACCGCCCAGCGTGTTGACTTTACAACCGGGGTGGGTGGACTCCCAGCCTGACCCTGACCTGCCTCCGAATTCTCAGCGAGACCCGCAGGTGCCGCCGGCTGCTGGCTCAGCGATGGTTATTTACTCCTGGTTTGGCTGAGGAGAGCTGCCAGCCTTTCTGTCCAAGCGAGCCCAGAACTTGCAGGAGCAGAAAGTAGAAAGAGGGAGAGGACGCTGGCATTGCAATCGCTTTCTCCCTCGCTCACCTCCTTCCTCCCCTCCTCCGGCCCCATGGATTACCTGGGAGACAAACTTACGGTGGCCCAAACCCACATGACCCAGTGGATGGGCACTGTGAGGAGGTCCTTCCAGGAAGCCCTCAACTTAGTGACCACCACGGTGGGCCACGAGCGGGCGAGTGGAGAGCCCGCCAGCCGGACCCCCTTCAAGCGCACCTCCTCCTTCCGACACCTGGCCTCCCGGAGTCGGGAATCTTTCCGGCGTCTCTCCGCCCGCAGCCAACAGAGATTTTCTTCCCTGAGGAAAAGGCAGACGGACTCCGAGCCACCAGACCTTGTAAGCTTATTACGTTGTTGTTGTTGTTGTTGTTGTTGTTGTTGTTGTTTTGTAAAATATTAAAGCAACAGTAAAAACTCCTCCCCTCCCGTGCTCCCCCGTAGTAGGGGAGGGGGGTCCCTCTAGATCCAACCAGGGAAGTTGCCTCTTCCAGAATCATTGTCAATCAAGCCCGGCCGCTTCCTGTTCCCTGTGCCTGGGAGAGAGACATCGGTGGTGCTGATTCCCCTGACGGTGGAGTCACTCTGTCTCCCGAAGCGGTCAGGAAATGTGTCCCCAACCGGGGAAAAATGAGGACGGGGCCGGCACGTGAGTGGGACCCGCTGTGCCAGTTGATTTATCTGTAAGTGCCGACGCTCTGGCCGCAGACACGAATGCTGGAGCCCCCCTACTTTTTAGGGGGGATTAGTTAGCACCTGCTTCAACTCCTCTGGGCCTCCCAGCGTGGCCGAGTGTCCGTGTCACGTGCAGGTTGGGTTTGTGGCTTTGGTTATGTTGCCATCCAAGCAGAATCGTGAAGTCGTCTCTGACTGTCCAGGGAGACCCGAGGTGGTGGGCAAGTGCACCTGCTGGCCCGTGAGCCTGGGGCGCGCTGTGGGTCCTGGGGCTCTGTCGTCTCTCACTCAGGCAAGCTCGGTGGGATTTAGGAGACCAGGGTGGAATGACTTCCAATGATTACATTAGAGGTAATGCTAGAGGATGGTGCCGAATCGATCTCAGGGAACTCAGTGATGACCGAGAGAGGCGGGACCGGGGCCCAGAGAGGGAAAGGCACTCTCCCGGGGTAGCACAGTGAGTGAGCGGCGAAGCCAGGGCCAGGATCTCGGGCTCCGAAGCCACCCCCTCCACTCCAGGCTCTCTCTAGCTAAGCCCCTCCTTTTTTTCCTCCGGGCCTTCCTGATCACTTCAGGGACGCCCACCTGACTGACTGAACTCAAAGAGAGGGCTTTGTGTTTTCACGAGGGAGCCTTCTGCCACCTGACCGTGTCCGCTCAGCTCAGAGGGGCCTGAGGGCGGGTGAAGGGCTGGGCCGGCTGCTTCTCTGGGCTCGGCATGGTACACGCAGATGGCACGTTGCCCCAGCATTGGGGGATGGTGCCACGGGGGGCACACCAGGCTCTGGGCTGGCCCTCTGCACACTCGAGGTCACTGGAAGCTCACAGCTGTCCTGACAGGTGCAGGGACTCAGCATCCCCCAGAGAGGTGTGGTGACTCTCCCAGGGTCACACAGCTACCGGAGCAGTCAGATGGAAACACACGGGTCCCGTTAATATGACATGTTCTCTTGTGGGTCTGTGCTGCTTTGTAGCCCTGGGATCAGTGGGGCCTGAATTTGGGACATTTCCTCCCAGCCACCCACTGGAAGGGGTTCCTTGGGCCAGGGGGGAAAGGCCTCTTATTCATTCTTTCTGTCTCTCTGTCTCTGTCTGTGTCTCTGTCTGTATGTGCATATCTCTGGCCTCTCTCCGTCTCTCTCTGCCTGTCTCTGCCTCTCTCTTGTTCCCCTCTGTGGCAATGCAGTTAAGGGCACGGGGTTTGGTCATACATTCAGCTCTCCCGCCCTGGGAGTCGTATGACCCTGGGGGTTGAATCCCCCAGGCCTGGGTAACGAACGTGTCAGCACCACTCTGTGGCCTCCCCACCCCCCCACCCCACCCCCCAGCCTGCTGAAGGAATGAATGAAGTCAGGCTCTGCCTCCTCTGCTCACTGTTGCGTCACGGTGCCTGCAAGCGGTGTAAATGCGTGCTAAATAACTCCGGGCTCTGGGTTCCTGCCCATTTAGCATCTGGCATCTACCGAGTGGTGAGCACCAGCCGCACCGGGGTTGAGAGCTTGAATCGGACTCGGCCACGTCCTGGTTGATCCTTTACCAGGCCTCAGTTTCCTCCCCTGTCAAATGGGGTGAACCACGGCATTGTGTGGAGGTTCAGACGAGCGCCCGGCACCGTGCTGGGAGCAGAGGGTGTCCACGCGCTTGTAAATTGCCTTCTCCCCGTCGGACGCAGTGATCTCAGGGTGTTCTGACTCGGCGGGGTGAGGGCAGAGCTGAGATGGGGGCCCAGGCGGTCACAGAGGGCGGGATTTGAATCCCGGCTCTGCCACTTCCCAGCTGGACTCTTCCCTTCTCTGTGCCTCAGCTTTCTCGTCTGTGAAATGGGGATTATCATCACTTCATGTTTCCATTCCCCATTATTACCGTTTGCGGGCGTGGACGTGCCTATAAATGTGGGACGCGTGCGGCCGTGCCTGGCGTGTGGCGTGTGTGCCTTCAGATTCCGCTGTCGCCGTTGCGACAACCAGACCTTTTCTCTCCGGCCGTCCCTTCAAAGATTCCCGGTGAACTGGAAAATCCACACACGCCCCTTTTACTCCGGGACCTCACTTAAATATTTGTTTTATAGGAGGAAATGTTTTAAAGCCACACAGACGATGACTTAAGAGTTTAGGGACGAGGGCCGTATCCGTGCTGGGGTGGGGAGGGGAGCGGGATTTTGGTCTTCGCCACTTGAACTTGTACGTGACGTGACTTATCTAAAAAGTCTGTTCAGTTCCAAGTCCTGCCTCGGGCTCGAATTTACTCAGAGCACTCTGGAAGAATCTATCATAGGCCTAAAGTAACCCTCAAAGGCGTGCCCCGAAATGTTTTCTAAAGCCAGCCTTGAAATAATTTGCTAATGGCTTGCCTCTGTGTCCAAGGAATAAAAGGGGGAAAGAGGGAAAAACAAACGCATTGTCTCCGAGCGACAAAGGCAGGAAGAGGCACGTTTGTGCTGCAGCCCAGTGTGAGCCTGAGAACGAAGCCCAGCAGACGAGATGGACTCCAAGTAGAGGCCAGACAGAAAGTTCCAGAACGCAGGAACAATGGCAGTGCCACAGAGGCTGAAGCTGAAAGAAAAGCGGGAAGCAGGGGGTCTCCAAGGTCATAGGCTACTACACAGAGGGCTTTGGAACGGGACAGACTTGAGATCGAGTCTCAGGTCTTGCACGAGCTGGCCCAGTGATCTTGGGCAAGTTAAATCACCTCCTTTAGCCTCAGCATCCTCATCTGTAAAACGGGGATTCGCCTGGGACTCATCTGGTAGGTGGTCCAGCAGGAGACAGTTAAGTAAGAACCAGCACAACCCTGGCGTCTGTTAAGCGCCTGGGATACGGGAAGTGCCTAACAAGTGTGCATCTCGTGTCACTCTGGGGGCTCAGGGGTGGTGTTCGGACTCTGTGGGGTAAGTCCCACCCGCCCAGATGGCCAGACTGGTTGCTTTAGGAAAGAATAAGAATCTGGCTGGCGTTCCACGGGCGTTTGCCGTGTGCCAGGCTCTGCGCTCAGCATGAGGTATATATCATGTGTGTATCTTCATTCATTCACTCACGTGTTCAGTCCACCTGTGGTTTACTGGGCACACCCCAGGGTGCGGGCACCGGGGAGGTGGCTGAGAACAGACACGCACAACTGCTGCCTCCCTAAAGGTGCTTTCCAAGGGGGCAGAGGATAAAACATATCAGCACATGACTGTATGATAGATGTGCTGGAAAAGAGGGAACTATCTTAGGATATCAAAGACCTGTGTCTAACATCAAACTGCTGCCGTGTATCAGAGCTTCTCCATCTCACCACCATTGATGTCTTGGGCCAGGTAATTCCTTCGCTTGCAGGGAGGGAGCTGTCCCGTGAATTGTAGGATCATCCCTGGCCTCCCCGCCATGAGATGTCACTAGCACCCTCCCAGTCACGACAACCAAAAATGTCTCCAGACATTGCCAAGTGTCCCCTGGGGGCAAAATGGCATCCCCTTCCCTGGTTGACAACCTGGCTGTATATAATTTGGTTTGGGGGGACTGTCAGTGCAGCCTGAGTGTTTCCCCAGTCACCAGAAAAGGACAGGGATCTGACATCCATCGAGCACCTGCTACTTGCCAGAAACGGGGGGTCGTTGAATCTGCACAACCACCCCCAGGGAAACTGGGGGAGGAGGGAATAGTCCCCTATTTCATGGATGGGAAATCTGAAGCACAGAGAGGTCGGGTCACAGGCCTGGGGTCACACAGCTGGAACGGGTGGGTGAGGCTGGGACTCCAGCACTCCCGGCATGGGTCTGCCTCACGGGGGCCCACGGCCCTGCCCTGGGGATCCACTGTTTGAGCACTGGTGCTGTGTGTTGAGCCCTCCAGCCGGAGGCTGAGTGGGAGTATTTAGTTCTGCATCAATTATGGAGTGAAATGGATGCTTAAAATATTCAGCAGAGCCCAGCGTCTCCCCACTCCACACACGCACACACGCACACACACACACACACACACTTTTTTAGCAAGTGGCAGGGATTTTGAAAGGAAAGGGCTGTTGGTGGCTGTCATCTTCAGAAGCCCCAATTTCATACATGCCTCGTTCATATTAGTTTCTTAAGGCTGTTGTAATAAATGGCCACACACCTGGTGGCTGAAAACAAGGGAGATTTTCTCTTGAAGTCCCAGAGGCCGGAAGTCCCCAGTCCAGCGGTGGGCAGGCCACACCTCCCGCCTAGCCTCAGGGGAGCCACACCTCCCGCCTAGCCTCAGAGGAGGACCCCTCCCCTCTCTGGCAGCTTCTCCAGGTCTTCCTTGGCCTCTGAGGCTGCCTCTGTCTTCATGTGGCCTTGTCCTTTGTCTCTTATAAGGACACTTATCATTGGATTTAGGACCCACCAGATAATCTAGCGTGATCTCGAGATCCTTAATTACACCTTCAAGGACCGTTTTTCCAAGTAAAGTCACATTCACAGGTGCCAGGGTTGGGATGTGGACGTATCCTTTTGGGGGCCATTATTCAACCTACTACCCCCTCCACATTCCGGCCCTTTCCCCTCCAGTCCATTTTCCATCCAGCAACCCAAGTGGTCAGATCATCCCCCTGCCTCGCCCTGGACTTAGAAAGCCCCAGCTTCTTACCGTGGCCTTCAGGGCCCTGTGGGATCTGGGATCTGCTGATGCCACTTGTGCTTCTTTTCCTCTTACTTGCTTGTTCTGTGTCCTCCACTAGAAGGTAAAGTCTGTGAGGGGCGCCTGGGCGGGGGGAGGGGCGTCTCAGCCCGTGAAGCGTCCGACTCTTGATTTCGGTTCCGATCATGATCTCGTGGTTGTGAGATTGAGCCCTGCATCTGGCTCTGCACTGACAGCACAGAGCCTGCCTGGGATTCTCTCTCTTTCTCCCTCTCTACCCCACCCCCACTCATGCTATCTCTCTGTCTCGAAATAAGTAAACATAAAAAAAAAAAAAAAAAGAAGGTAAAGCCTGGGAGGCCCGGGGTCTTCAGCTGGCCCGGTTCACCTTGGTGTAGGAGCTTATGCTGGGTCTGCCTTCCCGAAATCCCCTCTCCTTCATTTTTGTGTTCCCTTGGTGGCACCGTCTCCCTTTGTGTGATCTCCGTATCACATATGGCTAAACTGAGGCCTGCTACACACCTTCTAGAAGTGGACACCAGGAGTCCAGCCCAGGGAGGTCTGGGGTTCTTCCCAGGACCCAGGGCATGTGCCCTCATGGCTCCCCCTGCCTGGAGTACTCTTCCGCTCTCTTCACCTCTAGCCACCATTTATTGAGCACCTACTGTTTGCCAGGTACAGGTTTTTGGGGGGTTTTGTTGGTTTTTTTTTTTTTTTTTTAATTTTTTTTTTCAACGTTTATTTATTTTTGGGACAGAGAGAGACAGAGCATGAACGGGGGAGGGGCAGAGAGAGAGGGAGACACAGAATCGGAAACAGGCTCCAGGCTCTGAGCCATCAGCCCAGAGCCCGACGCGGGGCTCGAACTCACAGACCGCGAGATCGTGACCTGGCTGAAGTCGGACGCTTAACCGACTGCGCCACCCAGGCGCCCCTGTTTTTGTTTTTTATTTAAGAGAGAGAGTGCAAGCGGGGGAGGGACAGAGAGAGAGGCGGGGGAACAGAAGATGATCCAAAGCCGGCTCTGTGCTGACCGCAGCAAGCCCAACGCCGGGCTCAAACCCACCAACGGCGAGATCGTGGCCTGAGCCGAAGTCGGGCACTCAACCGACTGAGCCACCCAGGCGCCCCAGGCTTCTGGGGTTTTATGCTTCTCCTGAGACTGGCATGTAGGGGAGTAGGGTCCAGCTGCCATGACCCCTTGGTCCATCTCATGAGGCCAGTGCCAGTGCTGCCTGCCAGGGCACGTCCAGTGCCCCATCAGGTGCCCTGCTCTCAGGCTGCCCCTTAGGGTGTGGGGCTGGTGTGTTAGACTTAACTGCAGCCCCAGAAGCCAGCGTGAAGTGGCTGGCCGCACCCTCTCAGGGCTCCTTTTCACCCTCCAGGCAACGGAATGATGTCACCCTGAGAACAATGGCCCCTTCATGGATCCAGCGGGGCCAAAGGCTGGGGCCAAAACCGGGGCCTCTGGGAGAGACCTGGAGAGACACGCAGGGCAGGATAAAGGGCTTGGCGGCTCCACAGGGCTCTGCTTGTGTGAAATAATGTTGATCCCTGCTCCCCTCCCCCCAACTAAGAAAGTGAGGTGTGCTGGTCTCATATTTGGAAAGTCTAGAAAAACTGAACAGAAACAAAATCGACCCATGATTCTAACATCAACAAGAACCGCTCTTGGCATTCAGATGCCTTTCCTTCCTGTCTTTTTTCTTCCCTCTCTCAAACCGAACTGCCAATCCCCTGTGTCTTTCTAACCTTTCAAGAATGCAGCAGGGTTTGTTTGGTTTTTTTAATGTTTATTTATATATTTTGAGAGACAGAGAGAGAGCACGTGCATGCGTGAGAGGGGGAGGGGCAGAGAGAGGGAGAGAGAGAATCCCAAGCAGGCTCCGCGCCGTCACCGCAGAGCCTGATGCAGGGCTCGATCCCACGAACTGGGAGATCATGATCTGAGCCGAAATCATGAGTTGGACGCTCAGCCATCTGAACCACTCAGGTGCTCTAAAAATGTAGCAGTTGTATGTATCTTTAGGGAAGAAAAAAAAAAAAAAACGTGTCCATGGCCATGCAGCATGCTGTATGATTTATTAAGTGCCCTGGCTGGACATGTGGGTCATTTCCCATTCTTGGCTATCAGGAGTGACTGCAGATGTGGATCGGTTTTGCCCTCTGTTGTCGTGACTTCAAGCCATCCCTGAGGTTTAAACACACCCACCCACTCCCTTTCTATCTCTGTGACCCGAGGGCCCCTCTGTTACTCTTACTTTTTCTTTAGCGTTTTTGAATCTCACACGTTTTGTTCAGACAAGTGCCTCTAGCTTCCTCATCAGGAAGTCAAACATTTCAGGAAGGAACTCTGGATTGATACGTGTCACAGGGAGTGTTATATTTGGGGGTTTCATGAAGAATGGGGTCTTCAGCAAGGAGTCATCAAGATAGTTCCCTATGAGAGGAAATGACGTACTGAGTGAGTTACAGTGGTTTACTGGTAGATGCCTTACAACTGGGTCTTTGGGGGTTGGGGGGGGGGGGAAGCCTGGATTTGTAGCATCTGCCTATTCCCGTGGTGGAAATACTCCCACCAGGGCCAAGCGCAAGCTACGGGCTCTCCGTCCCTGCACACGGAACTGGGAAAAGAAACTCGGTGCATCATCGTTACGTACGACTTACACCGTGAAGAGTCAGTATGCGGCAGTGACCCCAGGACCGTACTTAATACTAAAAGGTGGGAAGTAGTGAGGGCCATTGATAAGATCTGACCGTTTGTTACCCGTGCTTTTGACGCGGTTGGTTTCATGGCGTGTTCCTTCAGCTTAGTGGCCGCGTTGAACCAGTGGCTCGCAACTGACTCCTGACAATTTCTGGGCAGCAGGGCAGGCCAGCTCCAGCACACCGCTGTTGGTGACGAGAGCGAGCTGTGGGGCCCAGGGCTGTGGGGTGGAGTCCCGGTTCTGCCTGTCCGTCGCGACATGACTTTGGGGAGGCTACTTAGCCTCTTTATGCCTCCTCTTCTGTAAAATGGGACGATGGTACTACCTCACCCCATGGCTGTGGCGGAGATCGTATGGAGGTAACACACACACACAGATCGCCGCACAGCGCCCGCCGGGCACACGGGGGGGAACTCGGGAGACGGCTGCTGTGAACGTCACCGTTGTAATTTGATTAGTGCTAGTCACTTGCCTTGCAGGCAGGGCACAAACACACACGGGCGGCCCTCTGACGTTCACCATTGTGAGGCCGCCTCCCCCGCAGGACCAGGGCGGTGCGCGTGACCGGTAGAATACCGCCAAAGTGACAGCGTCACTAAGTTACAAAGACGCTGCAGCTCCCCTCCTGGTCACTCTTTCCCTTTTTGGAACATTCGCTCTGGGGGAAGCCAGCTGCCAAGCCTGGAGGATGCTGGGGCAGCCCCGCGGAGAGGCCCGCTTGGCCAAGGACAGAAGCCTCCAGTCACCTGCCAGCGAGGAGGTGAAACGTGCCATCAGCCACGTGGGCGAGCTTGGAAGTGGATCCTTCAGCCTGCGGGTGAGGCTGTGCCTCTGGTCAGCAGCTCACAAGACACCCTGAACCGGAACTATTCAGCTAAGCCCCTCCTAGATCCCTGACGTCCAGAAACCATCTGTAATACCACGTGTTGGTTGATCCGGGCCAGTACGTCTTGGGGCTGTTTGTTACGTAGCAGTAAGTAGATAACGAATACTGGCTTCTTCTCTTTTATACCCACCACAACCGACGGTCTGAGAATGGCCAGGGAGTATTACTTAATCCTTCTTCGCACAGAGGAGTAAATTGGAGTGGGCCGAACTCAAGCGACCTGCCCAAGGCCTGTAATTTGGTAGCTTTCTGTGTTCCCAGTGGATGCTTTTCTCGCCTCGTAGGCTCTTGCTCGTAAAGGAGGCTGGTCAGCCGGGCTGGGTTGAGGGTCCCAGGGGCTCGTGAGCAGCACACCCTTTTAGGAGTTGGCGCGAATCTCCTGGCGGGGGACGGAATCCATTTCTTGGATGCTAAGTGGTCCTCACCCACATTTAACTCATCAAACATGCATCACAAAGGCTGAGCCATGCACAGCAGCGAGCTCTGTGCTCCGATTTGGGAGCATAGTATGCAAGACTGGCTTTTTTCCAGCGTCCGTGTCTAGGCCAGGGGAGCACTCCAGACTGCCCTGCTCCATGAAAGGGAGGAACCTAAAACATCTATTATTACTAGGAGTTAAACATTTCAAAGTCTGTGAACAAGTTGTTCAGTTTTTTAGAAAGTTTATTTATTTGTTTTGAAAAAGAGAGTGTTGCACAAGTTGGGGAGGGGCAGAGAGAGAGAGAGAGAGAGAGAGAGAGAGAGAGAGAGAGAG